>NC_139512.1:273231015-273373515 GCF_947247035.1 Vipera ursinii | reverse complement strand
AATCAGTCTGATTTACAGACAATATACCACAAAAATTGAATACTGAAGTGTGTTGCACAAGAAAATATTTTATGGGGCTGTATTCTCCTTCCCTGATAATGGGATATTTTATGCTGAATATATCCAAAGTTAAAGAACATCCATAACAAATGATTCAAAGGCCAACACTTCAACAGAATTGACATTTTGAATTTCAAGAAGTCTCAAAAGGTCATACTAACATTTTAAGCAGAAAGCTGCTCACTGGTGTCTTATTATATCAAATTCCAGTTCAGATGGGACTTTTAAAAGTAATTGTATAAGACTTCCAGGAGAATATTTTTGAGATAGAATTACAAGCATTGTTTAAATTTGCATAGAAGTATTCTATATTATCTGGTGTCCTAAAAATGTTTTTCTTCGACAATAAACAGGTTTTTAGCTATTATACATGTAAAAACAGGCTTGAAAACCATAACAGCAAGACTTTTTAAAGCTACAGAATCCAGAAGTTAAGAAGCATTTATAGTATAAATGGAAACTTTCAGGGCTTTACAATCATTATCTAGAAAAATATATCAACTGAAGAAAGTCTGTTTCATTTCAATAATTTACACATATTTCAAAGCCTAGCTCAGAAGTTCCCAACCTTTGTGGCTTGGTGGCCCAGCTGGGCCATGTGAGTGGTGGGCCAGTACACACGCACACACATGCGGCTCAACTTGTGTGAGAGGTGGGCCAACACGCATGCATGTGCTATTGCAGCTTGACTGCAAGTCAAGCTGCTTGCGAGAGTGCCGTCCTGCCGCTTGTGCAATTCTAGCTGCACGTGCATTTGCAAATAGGCCCCGGCCTGGTAATGGGTCATGGCCCAGGGGTTGGGGACTCCTGGCCAGCTGTCTTTGTAACTTTGTTTCCCCAAAAACAAGACCCAACCCGAAAATAACCTAACCCGAAAATAAGCTGTAGCCTGATTTTTTGGGGTGTGCCTAATATAAGCCCTACCCCAAAAATAAGCCTGGGGGGTGGGCATGGCCAGCACAAGCAGTGGCAAGTGTGGGGGGGCAAATGTGTCTTGCAGCAGCACAGCCTCCCAGCCCCTTGGCACAGAGCAGGTAAGTTCGTGCGTGGAAGCAGAGGCAGGGGGAATGTTTGGGCACCTATGGGGCGCTTAGAAAAGGAGTGATTCGCTCATCTCCAAGCACCCTATTCACAAGCAGATGGAGCTTCCAGTCTCCGTCAGATCTCTGTTTGGGGGAAAAGTGTTTGGGTGCCTATGGGGCGCTTGGGGCAGCTCCATCCCTCCCCCCACCTGCCTCACCTCATGGGGGCAGCACAATAGTGCAGGCCATGTAGCCTCCTGCTGTGAGCAACCACAGAATTGGACCAGCAGCTGGACAGGACTGTTGGTGTTGCCACCGCTGCAAGGTAAGCCAGGGGTCAGGAAAATAAACAAGACATCCCCCCAAAATAAGACCTACTGCCTCTTTTGGAGGCAAAAAATATATAAGACTGGGTTTTGTTTTTGTGGAAACACGGTACATACTTTGATATAGAAAACTACAGGTAGTTCTTGACTTACAGCTATCTGTTTAGTAATCATTCAGTTATAATGGTGCTGAAAAAAGTGTCTTATGACCATTTTTCACCCTTACCACTCTTTCAGCATTCCCATGGTCACGTGATCAAAATTTGAGCACTTGACAACTGGCATGTACTGTATTTAAGATTGTTGCAGTGTCCTGGGGTCATGTGATCACCTTTTGGGACCTTTTGACAACCAAAGTGAACAAGGAAGCCAGATTCATTGAACATCCATGTTACTAACTTCACTGCAGTTATTTTACTTAATAACTGTGGCAACAAAGGTTGTAAAATGGGACAAAACTCACTTAACAACTGTCTTGCTTAGCAACAAAAATTTTGAGCTCAACTGTCATAAGTCAAGGACTACCTGTATATAGAAAAACAAGAGCGACACAACCAAAGAGAACCAGAATTCTTTTATCTTTTTGTTCCTCAGATGGGAATAAATGTAAAATATTTTGTGCCTATTCTAACAGTTGCAATGAGACAAAAGTATCTTGTTTTAATTTCTAAGCAGCTAAATAAAAATCACAAGCTATAGTATATCAGAAACATGGATTAATTCATTCAAAACAAAATGTTACTGAAACATATAATTGGAGTCAGACTGCTCTGTTAAATCAATCTACTAATTTTCATCCACGTGAACATATGAACAGCTCCCAATTCTCCTTCAGCCTTGTTTACAGAGACATGGACAACAGCTATTACTTTTTATATAAAGTTCTGGACCATCAAAATTAATTCTAGTTAACATAATAGATATATTTCTTAAGGGATTTATTTTGAGACTGCTCAATTATATTTAACATTTTTTTGTCCAGAACGAAAGTGTGTGGGTTGTTGTTTGAGCTCTGTTCAAATATTTAAGGATCCTAATATCTAATTCCAATTATGCCTGCAGTGGGTTCTTCCTAGCACAAAGGAGTCCCAGCAACAAAGCATCACTAATGTTTAAAAAATTGCAGGGAAGCAGATCCATCAATTAAGCCTCTGTGAGAAGGAAATAACATGCATTTACTCCCTTTCAAAACAAAATATTAACTAAATTACAGAATCTTCCAGGATAGGGTGAAAAGGATCTCATTAGTTTTCACAGTATATTAAACATATAGTGAACAGGCCATTCATAGATGAATGTGATGTGACACCAACTAACATCATAATGGATTACAGTGATCCACGTTTATTGACAGTTGTATAAACATAACAGTTTACAAAGTAAGGATTAAGAAGTTGATTTTTTTGCTATAACCTGAATGTGCCTGATTTTTTTTTGCAGCTCTATAACATCCTAACAGTATTTTAAGTCCACAGTAACTATGAAAATGAAGACAAACACAAACAAAGGCAAAATTTAATTTGTCACAGTTATTTAGACATGCTCTGGAATTCACCACGTTGATTGGTATACATTCCAATTAATTTCAGTAGAACCTTTTGCTTATATTAAGGATGTTGCCTTCTTTCCAAGTGCTACTATTAAGTCATTACATATATTAATTTGACTTTGAGACAAATTTTAACATTTTCCAATATCCATAGTTTTTAAAACTGTGTACTACCAGAAGATGGTATAGGACAGGAAGACCTGGAGGAACGTTGTCCATGGGGTCACGATGGGTTGGACACGACTTTGCAACTAACAACAACAACAACAACAACTATAACATGAAAAATAATAACTGATGACCTCATTAGTCCTTCAACACTGGAAAGACAAATTTGTGGCCCTCATTACTCAGTGGATTTTAAATCTAAAATTATTGTGACTTATGAATGAGTTGCATATAACAGTAGGTTACCTATGGGTGATTATCATGACGTAGGGTTATTCTTTATGTTATATAAAAGTATATAAACAAATACATTTTGATAAACATAGGTAAGTGTGTGTATAAGATTTTTGTTGTATTGCTTTTTTCTCTATTTTTTTCCTTTGTACTACTTCATTAAATAAGAGAAAGCAATTATTGTATAATATATGGAGAAATAAATGGCATGCAGTTTTCAAAAGCTCTCACCTTGCTCCCGTTTTTGAGAGTTACCCTCTAAAAATTATATGTTTATGTTCTTTAATGTAAGTTTACATATGTGTACAGGAGCCATTTTCCTTTTAAATCCCTTAATTTAGGAATCTTGATGTGGCTTTAAGGATTGTATTGTTGACTTACATGTACTGTATGCTAAATCTGGCCTGTTTCATCAATGAAAATGTTTCAGTTAAATTTGAACATGCAACAATGTATGTTCATATTGCATATGACATATATTATGGAATTAACATTATATGCAAACTTCTCCAGGCCTGCACAGTTCTGATGCTTAGCCCTGATGTTATTCTGCAGAACAATAAGCCCCTTTTGAGCTTACTCTGAAGCACAAGGCCTGAGACTAATGGGTTAATAGCAATCTAACTTCCATGCATTTTCCCATATGTATGCAGTGTGTGAAAACAGATTCATTCAAACTGTCAGCCACTGAAGGCATACATAGAATTTATTGCTTAACAGCACTATAAGCAATAACAGCATCAGCTCTTTTCAGAAATACCAGCAGGAAAGAGCCATCGCTTTCATTATTTTATGGCAAAAACACATATGAAGAAACAGGAATTCTTCACATTTTAAAACCAGGGCCTGCCTGTTTCTCAGTCCAGCCCTAGCTCCAAAACACGTATAGGTGACTCTTGATAACACTACCAGAGTTTTAATCAGATTTACCTTTTAAAAAAACGGCCCACACTTTTGCTTTCTTTCAATAGAAAGAAAAAAAAATTCAAAGTATAAGAGAAAGAGAGACCGTGTTGTTCAACCCAATTGCTTTCTTTTGGATTTGTGATGTAACATTTGTCATGGGATATTAATTAATTAATTAAACTTGTATTTGCTTTCTTATTGCACCGTGTATTGTGGATGGGATTACACATTCTTTGCATTTCTCTATAAACTGGCCAGAAAGGAGCAGATACAGTCTGAAAAACATATGCAGGTTTAGGGCTGAGGGTTATCCATCTCTGCTGTTATAATCTCATGGTTATTTTGATATTACATCTCTACATGCCTCAAATCTGGATGCTTCCTTTCCTCCTTCCTTCCTTCCCCACAGGGGCCAAAGATAGAACCCCACTATTCCATGTGCTGGGAGAAAAAAATCATTATTTTCTGCACAAGGGAAATTCAAGGAGCCATATTTGTATGAAGAATAACAACTGTACAATATGTTCCCCTTCCTGAATGCTTTCAGATTAAAATAGAAGTTCACTGTTTTTGATAATTGTGCTTCTTTTATTCATCTTTGGTATCACAGCAAAAATAATGGAGTACACACAGACACACACGTGTGCACATTTGTAAAACAGCCTTCAGCCTGGAAATTAGCATTTCCATTTCTACGTAGGCTGGGAGAAATAATAAATAGCCCCCTGTCAGAGGCTCAGAGAAGCCATCTTATATCTTCTTTACATCTACTGTCAGGCACTGAGCCAAGACAGAACAAAGTTCAAGGTGCTGTGGATTGAGATGGCCTGGTGCTAAAACAGCAGCTGATTCAGCAGTTTGCAGCTTTCATTTCTTTTTGTTGTCACTTTTCTAGGACCCTTTCATAAATCTGTTTGTAATTTCATCTTTTTCTTTTTACTCTACAAGCCATGTGGATCACAGAGAGATTCTTACACTCAAAGCACCCTTCTTAGGCAGATCTGGTTTCATAATATGGGGAATAAAGAGCTCATGAAAGTTTAACTGTAACATGAATCCACACCTCCACCTGTGATTAAAAAAGAAGAGATTTATTTCCATCTAGCAATATCCAGCCACTTCCCACCTGGTGTTTGAGAACATGAAAGAAATAGTTCAGAAAGACAAATAATAGCGATCACGTAAAGTCGCTTTTGTTCCAGATCTAGTCTTAAATGAAGTTGTCCTGAAACACAGGAGAGGTTTGGGGTGGGGTGGGTGGGTGGGGAGGAGAGTAAGAGCAAGAAAAGGCCATGGGTAGCAACTGAGAAGAGGCAGGGAAAAGGGTTGGGAAGACTGTTGACATCACAACTACTCTCTGGAAGAATCACTATTCTTACAAATCTTCATCTCAAGACTATATTCTGATGGTAAACTGATGGAAACTCATGGCTTTAGAAACAGTTTTGTAATCTTTCTACAAAAGACTTTTTATGGTGGTCTTCAGAATTGTTTTAGCAGGGCATGATGGGTTTCAGGAACCGGAAGCCCTGGTGAGATTAATGAGATTTATATAGGATATGGCCAGCTGAAATCTGCCTTGATTGTCTAATAAGGTATTCACATAACTGGCCCTGTAATAAGTGAAACAAGCAACAAATGTAGGTAATATTTGTTCAAATTCAGTTTATACATACGATCTACATGAAGCTCTAATAATATTCAATGGCAAAGATATGCAAAAATTCAGAAAATGCCAAAGAAGGAGCAAACAAGTTTTTAAGATTATATTAATTCTAAAGCATTAATTCAGTACTATATGCCAACTTAATTAATTTGTCCAAAGACTACTGAACGTGGAAAACTGAAAATTAAATATAATCCTGATTCTAAATTAAAAGAGAAATTAACAAGTACTAATGTCTTAATTATATACTGGTAAGTGAGGCAAATATACGTTCCAGGATAATGTTGCAGGATCCAATCTGGGTCAATTACCAGAGGTTTAGTCATCTGAGCTTTTGGACATTCATGCTGGAGCCTGTCCTCAGGGAACTTCTCTCTCACCAGAATGTGTGAGAATGTTTCAGGACCTTGAATTCTGTTCTGTCTTGACTCAGTGCCTAACAGTATGGAAGTAAACTCCTATTTTGATTATGTACCATCAAGTTTATGTCGACTGTTAGCAATCACATAGATAAATTTTCTTCAGGACAATCTATACCTGTCCTTTATGTCTTTCAACAGAGCGTCCATCTCCACTGTTACTGTGTCCTTTCACTCCTCATGTTTGTTTCCCTTTCCCTTTTCCAAAACTTTATGGACTTCTTAAGGCAGTTAAAACTTTGTATAATGTATCTGAAATAGGATAGTTTGGGTTTGTGTCTTCAGTGAGAACTCTGGGCAGATTTGTTGGACAATCTATTTTTTCTCTTGGCCATCCATACTATTCTTGGGAGTCTGCTCCAAGGTTCAAAAGCATCAATACATTTTCTGATCTGATTCTTCAGACTTCAACTTTTGCTTTCTTCAAAGAGCGTCAGAGGAAAAACTATTGCTTGCACAAATCTGATGTTTGTAGGTATAGACCAGGGGTAGGCAACCTTGGCTCTTTTATGACTTGTGGACTTCAACTCCCAGAATTCCTGAGCCAGCCATGCTGAGGGGAAAGGGAGAGGTTTCCAAGCTGAGCCATGCTGGCTCAGAAATTCTAGGAGTTGAAGTCCACGAGTCATAAAATAGCCAACATTGCCTACCCCTATACAGACCCATCCTTCTATCAGAATATGTTTTTCAAGGTTTTCAGTACTACTCTTTTAAATGCTAACCAGTCACATATTTCATGACTATTGGTTTCCTTGCTATTTATCACTTCAATATCTTCACTGTCAATTTTAAGGCTGTACTTATTGTAATTACTTTGGTCTGCTATTAAACTTAAGCTTATGTTTTTCACTGTGCTGCTTGATTTTCATTACTAGAACTTATGAATCATTTGCACGTTCTATCGGAGCACAATCATCAGCATAATACAGATTATTGATGTTTCTTCCTCCAGTTTTGAAACCATACTCATTTTCTTCTAATACAGCTTCCCCCATATTCAGAATATAAATTGAATAAATAAGGTGAAAATATATAGCCTTCTCTCAATACCCCTCACCTCTTTATTTCCTATCTACTGTGTTTTCCTAAAAGTAAGACCTACCCTGAAAATAAGCCCTAGCTTGATTTGGGAGTTGGCCTAATATAAGCCCTGCCCCCAGAATAAGCCCTAGTTTTGGGGCAAGGGCATGCCTAAAAATCAAGATAGGGCGGGGGGGAGGGGGGAGCTGCCCCATGTGCCCTGCACCCGCTTACTTTGCAGCCAGATCTCCCATGAACCAACACCTGCCTCGCTGGCCTACTTCTTCTGTGGCTGCTCACCACCGCTTAGCTGCATCACCCCCGGCCTCCATTTCACTATCAGAAACCTACAAGAAATGCCTCTGCAGCTAAGAATGGAGCTCCGGATTGATGTGCACATTGCCCCCCTCCAGCCTCCATTTTGCCAGCAGAGGTCTTCCAAAAAGGCCACTGCAGCAGAGAACCAAGTTCCAGATTGAATCTGTATTTCCTAAAGGCCTCTGATGGTGAAATGGAGGCTGGGGGCAACATGTGTAAGGTAAGACGATGGAAAAGACATCCCCCAACAATAAGACCTAGTGCCTCTTTTGGAGGCAAAAAAATAAAAATAAAAAAATAAGACCAGGTCTTATTTTCAGGGAAACATGGTAGATACTCATAGTCCATCCCACTTATGCAGCCTCTTTCAAGCATGCTATTTTACAAAACTCCTAAACTAATTCAAGCTTCACACTAAATCATTTCTTTGTAGCCGATCTCATGGGACTTTTCTAACTACAGCAGTAAAAGGATAAAGTTGCTACAGGTCTTCAGAAAGGGTGGTCATACGTAGATTTACCCATATGCGAAAAGAATGGTTACTCTTTCCCCTTTGCCATATAAGTGATATAATATCTAAGCTGAATATGCTTCTCCAAGGCTCATACAGCATCATACAAGCGCTGTCTTATCATACAAGCGCTGGATAATAATATGAACTGGGAGCCAATAATGTGACATGAACTTTTGTTAAGTAGTAACTTATCACATGGAAAATGCATAATAACACAAGGGGGTTCTATATGTACATCTCAGAATAATGTGTTACATGATTGTGTTACAAAATTCCATGGAGTTGACAAGAGTGTCAACTATAGATCACACCAGCAACAAATTTTAAAAACATGTGAAGGAGACTTGTTTGTTTCTATATTTACCTTCACAGATCTCTACGACAGAGGATTGTTGGCTGGGATTAGGAAGGATGGTACCCTAATCCTATGTGAACAGAATGGTTGTTTCTTTTTCTTTTTTTGCCAATTCGCCATTTAAATACATCTCTAGCATAATAACATTTATGCTTTTGAGGAGTTGTACAGAAGGCATGTGAGAGGCTGCAGCAGAAAAAGCAAGTGGAAAAGTCTCCTCTTCTCTGGTATGACCTTGCAGAGTTCTTTGCAGCACAACCTCAATCAGAATGCCTCCCATTTTATTTCTTGTGAGTGCAACATCCCCACACCAACCTCTGAACAAATATATAGTATTTCACATTACATCTCATATTAAAAATTATATTGCTGCTATCAAAGAAGGATTTGAAAAAAAGAAAGTTTCTTTTTGACTTTTGGCAATTGGATGAAGGGGAATATAAAGATCTTATGCAAAATATTACCCTAAACGGAAAGACACTTGAGCTACATACTGTAAGTGTGGAGAGGGACATTTAAGATATTTACTAAAAAGAGTGTGCAAAATGTTTTAATTCAAACCATTACCACTTTGAAATGCCCCATTTTGAGATCAAAACAGTTGTTTTACAGTTGAAGTGGTCTGTTTCAACTATTATGGCGGCGCTGTAGTTTCAAAATAGTGATCTGAGCTCAAAATAGAACAGCCCATTTCTGAAAAAGCTTTCCAAGAATACTGCAGGGACTTGTCAAGGCAGTCATCAAGAATAAACCTGACTCAAAGGCATGTTCATGTGCCTCTTTGTATGTGCATATGCACGGACAGACAGACAGACACACACACACACACACAGTACTGCTAGATACAACGTCTGAGTGAATACAGGCATCATTACATTCCCTCTTGCAACCTTGCTTACCTCCAGGTCATAGAGATATCTGAAGTTGCTCTTTTGGTTAGCAGCTCTCTTTACAGCTTCAGCCAACTCCATAGCTCCTCTGCCCCCCTCTGACCAGTGCCGGCAAGGGACTGCATCAAAAGCTCCAAACTGTTTGGCCATCTCACAGACTAAATTAATCTCAGCAGGAGAGTCCGTTCTGCCAACAAAATAGTTTTGGATTATTTCATTTGCAGTGATACTCATTAATCATAGGCGGGGTTGGCTTAAGGAATTTGGGGGCTCAATGCAACATCAGGTTTGGAACCTTCCACCCAGACCTAGAGTGATATCACAGATGGACTCCTGCAGAATGGCAGTGGAGGAAGAAGCGCAGTGTGCTTTAGAACAGAAGCCCCCAATCTTTTGGACACCAGGGACCGGTTCTGTGGAGAGAGGTTTTTCCGCGGGGCAGAGGGGGTGTGGTTTTGCATGTTGCCTGCATCCCATGGATGGGGCTTCACTTGTTTGAGTGGCCCAATTTCTGGCACGCCATGGCCCAGTGCCTGTCCACAGATCAGGGTTTGTGGACCCCTGCTTTAGAGGAAAGAGACCATTCACTATGCACAAAAAATTTGCTTAGTAGTTCTGTTAGCCTCTGGTTGGGCCTGTCTACCTCACAACCCCACTACATAGACAAGCAGTTGTACCTTCTTCATTTGTATGTACGTAACTCAGGCACCTACAGCTTGCTTTTGCCTGCTATTCCACGTGTGAAGAGGCACTTTCTGGACCAGCTCCATATGCTGTGGCCCCTTTAAAGGGCCCTCGATCATATATATTTAAAAGTTCTCCATGCTGGAAAATGGATGACAATAGTAGATTTGGGAAGACTAATTCTATTAATAAATGTCATTGGACACTTATGCATACAAATCTTGCACCATCTTATTTTTAATGTCACGACAGGTAAGCAATCCCAGCAAGAGCAAAGTAATTTATACACACATGAGGAGCTCAAATATCTACCAATACCTATAAATTAATCATAGAAATAGACACTGGTTTGCTGTAAAGGCCAGAAGCTGGTATTTCTTTTCCTTTCCCCTACCCTCCACCTGACTGCTTGCATAATCTGAGCATCCAATTCCTAGTAACTTTCCTGTTCCTCCTAATTAACTAAGAATTAGCCCCTTGAGGAATGGATCCCAAATCACAGGCAGAGCTTTTAAGGTTGACTTGAACTTTATCTTCTTCCCATTCAGACCTGACTCTCCTTCCATCACCTTTTTCTGAAAACCTTCAGTATGTACAATACACACAAATATTTTTACGCTGAAGGGGTTTCTTTGATATAATTGAAAGTTTGTTTTGAATATTATTTTGACTGGTTGCATGTAAGAAGTAAACAAAATATTAAAAATTAGCCACTCTCCTTAATTCTGGAGAAGGCTTTAATGATGGGAAATGTGGAAGGAAAAAGCAAACCAGGTTGACCAACAGCAAGGTGAATGGACTTGGTTACAGTGGAGATGGTTCACCTTTGGAAGACCTGAAGAACTAGATTAGGGACAGATCCTACTGGAGAAAAATCTGTCTTCATGGACGTTAAGACTTGACACTGACTGGATGGTACGTAACTGTAGACAGAATAAAGAATGGCCTTAAAGGACCGGAGAAAGAGCTGCTATCAAGGCAATGATCTGATAAGAGGGGCTTGAGCCTGGGCCAAGGAAATAATGTGAGAAAGTACAGGCCTTCTCACAGAATAAATTAATCTCGGCAGGAGAGTCCATTCTGACCCCCAAAATATTTATTGGATTATTTCATTTGTGTTAATATTCATCGATCATAGGCAGAATTGATCTGCACAAGTGGGAGGGATGGGGGGAAGTACCTTCAGAATTGCAAGATTCTGTTACTATAGCGGTTACAATAAAAGCAGTTGTGAACTATATGGTATTGGTTTTTTAATCTGCTCTAACTTGTTGGGCTGACATCAATCAATCAATCTCCCTAATTAAGTTGTTACATACATTCAGTGCTTTAAAATTGGAAGTGATGAGGCTGTTCAAATTTATTAGGAAATAATATACTCTAATATGAAGGTGTTTTCTCTTCTCATATCTTGTATATGACAGATCGCTGTAGTTACTTTTTTGTGAGACAGATGTACTCATTTCAGGTCAATTTCAACTTTTTTCCCCCATAAGATCTATCTCCAGGACTGGATATAACTAATGTCTGGCACAGATTAAGATCTGAATTATTACCTACAGGGTGGGACTTCTTGCCTCAAGTATTACCGTATTTTTCGGACCATAAGACACACCTGACCATATAACGCACCGAGTTTTTAGAGCAGGCAAACAAGAAAAAAAAAATCTGAACCAAATAGTACCGGTATACTAAAACAGGGCTTTTCAACCTTTTCATCCATTGTACCACTTTTAGGACAAGGCAATGTCCGAGTACCACCAGTCGCCCAGCAAGGTGTCAAAAACTTGACCCCCCCACCAAAAAAGGAAAAAAAATGATAAAGTACAGGTAGTCCTTGACTTACAATGATTCACTTAGTGACTGTTCAAAGTTACGATGGCACTGAAAAAAGTGACTTATGACCATTTTTCACACTTATGACTGTTGCAGCATCCCCAGGGTCATGTGATTTACATTCGGATGCTTGGCAATCGATTCATATTTATGATGGTCACATTGTTCCAGGGTCATGTGATCGCCTTTTGCAACCTTCTGAGAAGCAAAGTCAGTGGGGAAACCAGATTCACTTAACAATCATGTTACTAATTTAATTTCTCTCTCTCCTTCTCTTTCTCTCCCTCTCTCCCCCTCCCTCTTTCTTTCTCTCTCCTCTCTCTCTCCATCTCCCTCTTTCTCTCCCTATTTTTCTCTTTCCCTCTATCTCTCCCTTTCTCTCCCTCTATTTCCCTACCTTTCTTTCTCCTTCTCTCTCTCTCCCTCTTTCTCTCCCTCTCTATTTTTCTTTCCCTCTATTTCTCCCTTTCTCTCTCTCCCTCTATTTCCCTCCCTCTTTCTTTCTCCTTCTCTCTCCCTCTTTCTCTCTCCCTTTCTTTCTCTCCCTCTCTCTTTCCCTCTCCCTCTATTTCTCTCCCTTTCTTTCTCCTCTCTCTCCCTCTTTCTCTCCCTCCCTATTTCTTTTTCCTTCTCTCTCTCCCTCTCTCTCTCTCTTTCTCTCTCTCTCTCTCCCTCTCCCATTGTCCCTTCCTTCCTTCCTTCCTTCCTTCCCTTCCTCTTTGTCCTTCCCTCTCTGCATTAGAGCAGTACCCGCAGAGGCGGCCCTGTGGCCCGGCTTTCTCTTGCAGAAAGCAAGCTGAAACGGAGCGAGGGAGATTGCCAGAAATGCGAATCGGCCGATCTTGCGGTCTTGCAATCTCCCTCGCTCGGTTTCAGCTTCCCTTGCTACAAGAGAAAGCAGGCTGAAACGAGGGAGATTGCAGCAGCGCGAGATCAGCCGATTCGCATTCCTGGCAATCTCCCTCACTCCGTTTCAGCCTGCTTTCTCTTGTAGCAAGGGAAGCTGAAACCGAGTGAGGCAGATTGCAGGAGCGTGAGATCGGTGTTTCTCAGCACATGTCTATTCGTGCTCCTGGCAATCTCCATTGCTTTCCACTTGCAGAGGTTGGGGCTGGCCATATAGATCACCTTTGGACCATAAGACACACCCTCGTTTTCCCCCCAATTTTGGGGGAAAAAGTGTGTCTTATGGTCCGAAAAATACGGTATATAGCTTTACTGGAATTTCTACTTTTATTGCCATTATTATTATTAAATAAATTCAGCATGGTTTTCATCAGCTTTTAAAAAGGATCTTTCTGTATACATATTGGTGTCATTAGTATTAGTATATTATCCTAATTATTATTAGGTATTTACTAGGATATTATTAATTATTATTATTATTAGGATATTATTATCTTAATAAGAAGAACTATGCCTCAATGAAAGATTTTTCATCTTAAGCATTTGGAAAACTATTCTGTACTTTAGAAGATTATCAACACCTGTATAATCAAAAAGAACCTGTGGAACTGGTATTTAACTGGATGCTTTCAACAGGTGGCTGGATAAAAGAGCTACCATCAAGCCTGAAGTCCAAAAATTTGTATAGCCAATCAAAGCAGACACCCAGTTTTCTTTTTTCTTTTGCAGAAAACTCAGAACAAGATAATTGCATAGCTCTTCGACTTTGGAGGCAATATGTGTAATGAACACAGACTTGTAAAAAGAAAGCAAAATTCTGCATGCATACCTTAAAATAATTGTTCCATCTCTTTCTACAAATTGAATAGTTAATAGACATTCACTATTAGCAAAGAATCGCTTCAGGAAAAACGAAAGCATGATGCAAAGAAGAATGCAGCCCCAACCACTTCATTCTCTTCAAGGCTGCTTTCAGCTTTTTTTAAAAGATGGGGAAATTCCAAACAAATAATTCATATAGATAGGTTGTTCCTTTTTTTCAGAAATGGCTTTTAATATAAACTATAATAGGGTATCGTTAAACAAATTACAAATTTAAGAAAATAAAGAATGTAAAAAGGAAGGACTGATGATCAACATATCACATTTCCAATACACTTCTCATAAATGTAAGAATTTTAGAATGGATGTCTGCAAGGGAGAGGGGAAAAGGAAGGGCAAGGGCAAGAGAGTAAAAGTCACAACATGTGCATGATGACATCACCACACCCTGCCTTACCTACTTGCATCAGGCATTGGAATGCAAGAATGTAATGGTGGTCATTGCTCAATGAGGTCTCTGCCCTTGAGTTTTGGCATGACTGAATTATGCTAAGGATGCCATTAGTCTCAAGAAAGCACAGGAAGTTGAAAACAGGTTTACTTCACAATCCCATTCTACAGTGTCCTCTTTGTAATGGTCAAAGATAGCTAGAAATTTGAATTTTATATATACTTGCAAAAAACTTTCTCATGGGTAAAACCTTGAATCAACATAGAATGTCTGCGATATGGTGAGGGCTGAATATCTCCCAAATAGTCAGGAAGCTGCTAATTGCCTTAGTTCAGACATGTCAAACACAAGGCCCGGGGGCCAGATCCGGCCCGCGAAGTGGTTTCATGTGGCCCTCGAAGCCTTCCTGAAAACAGTGAGGGAACGGCCCCCACTGCCTTGGCCCTGGCCCAGAGACCCTCCTTCTGCCAGAGACCCTCAGATCTGTCCCACTCCTGCCCAGGCCCCCATAGGCACCCTTGATGCGAACGATGTAGAGCTGGCCATGCCCACCCAGTAGGCCATACACACTCTGGCCACGCCCACCCAGTAGGCCACGCCCACCCTGGCCATACCCACCCGGCCCCCTGAGGGCAACCACAGTGCTGATGCGGCCCTCAATGAAATTGAGTTTGACACCCCTGTAGTTCTTCTCAGTTCCTCTCTTTCAGGGGTGTCAAACTGCCAGCTCACGGGCCGGACATGTCATCCAGAAGCCACGCACACTCTGCAAAACTGTCCCGATATGTTGTGTGACGTCACGCGACGTCGTGAGTTTGACATGTCTGCTCTATTTCTACATTCGTTGGGCTGCCTCTTCATCATCACTTCTATTGCCATATCTGTTGCTTAGGCTCATCTGCTGACTTTCATATCAATGTCCCCTCAATTCTTTAATGCTGAAATTATATTTTAATGAGGCAATACTGGCAACCAATCCACACACAACCTCTCACAATAGTTAATTAATTAAAAATTGATTTCGGAGGAAAAAACATAAGATAAAATCTAGTTCACATAAAAATAATGCTCATCATTTCTTTTTTCTTAGGTGTGGAAGAGAAAAATTATTTTACCTGAAAACATTAAGCGCCAGAACCACAGGAACCCCAAACTGCTGGGTAATTTGAATTTGCTTCAGCAAGTTGCTGCAACCATCTGACACCAGCTTGAGATTCTGTATGGGGAATGAAAGAAAACCAACAACAAATATAAATTTGTTCTGTTTGTTTATTTCTAATAGAAAAATGTTTTATTACTGTGCACTTAATATACAATATGGATCAGTGCAATGAATTTCTGTCCACTTACACTAGTTCTTATGTCCAACTATCTTAAACAGAAATGCCTGTCAAATGTGCTAAGAGGAAAAAAAAAGGTATGGGAAATTGAATAGAAATTGCCTATGTCCCTCTTATATATTAATTACCTTCTTTCCTGTGATATAATTATTTGTTAGATTTATATCTTTCTACCTTCTAGAAGTGACAAGTGGCTTACATAGGGATCTCCGTTCATTGTATTCCTGTAGCAGCAATCTTTTGAAGTAGATTGGGCTGAGACAGTGACTGGCCCAAAGTCACTCCGTTAATTTCCACAACTGAGGGGATACTTGAATATGGACTAGAATGTGAAACTGCTTCTACTGAAAACCTTACAATGTTTGATACATAAATGAAATTATATTCACTGATAATATCTACATAGCAATATTTTTAGTGCTATTATTAGCTGATCAAGATGTATGAGTGAATTCACATCCCTGGCCACATGGACTTGCAGTATGAGATTTTCAGAGCATTTTGAGATCATTACTACCTTCAACATTTTTGGGAGCACCACTTAAAAGATGCATGTGCACATGCACACCCACACCCACACACATACACACACACAAAATTAGTTAGGTCAAGGACCCAGGGAAAGTAAGGGAAGTAAAAAAGAATCAACCTTGGAATCTGAATGGAAGAAAAAACATAGTGTGTGAAAACAGAGAAGAGAAATACTAGCAATGGATTATGTGAATACAAGTGCTTTTTTCTGAGAGACAAGAAGTATTATCCTTTCACAGCTAATTGTTTAAGGCAGGGGTCCCTAACCTGTGGGCTGCAGCCTGATAGTGGGCCATGGCCTACTGGCCATGGGATAGGCTGGAGCCGCGAGGCACGAAAGCAGGCCACTGCTGCACCGTGAAGTGCATAAATGGGGTTCTGCCGCACTGTGAAGTGCAAAAACAGGATGCCGCTGTGCGGCAAAGCGCAAAAATGGGCTGCCCCCATGCCACAGGGTGCGAAAACGGGCTGCCGCTATGCCATGCAAAAACAGGCTGCCGCTGCGCCGTGAGGTGCAAAAATGGGATGCCGCCATGCCTCAGGTCATGAAAACGGGATGCCGCCACATCTCAGGGGGGCGAAAATGGAATGCCGCCATGCCACAAGGAGCAAAAATGGTATGCCACCATGCCGTGAGGTGCAAAAATGGGCTGCCACCATGCCACAGAGTGCAAAAATGGGATGCTCCCATGCCGCGCAAAATTGACCACCGCCATGTCTTGGGGCACGAAAACACTGCCGCTGCATTGCAGAGCATGGAAATGGGGCACTGCACCATGCAAGAATGGGGCAGGGCTAGTGAGTATCACATGGGCGCTAGCTCCACCCCATTGGCATCATCTGCATTTTCACAGCTCCATGTGCGTGCGCTTGCACACACACGTGAAAAATACTTTCCCCTCCTTTTCCCTCTGGTCCACCAACCAAGAAAGGTTGGTGACCTCTGCTTTAAGCAACTCACAACTATATTCAGAACCTCTGACTTTGTTATTTTTTGCCATTAAAAAGCTGGTGATATTCCAGAGACAAGTTTGTTTAAATATGAAATTTAATTTCCACCTTCTTCCTCCTGGTGAAACCCCAAGCAATTTACAAGCAAAGAATAAGAACAGTTTTAAATAAATCACCATACTATTACCATTGCCCCTTAAAAATAATACAAACAAAAGTTACAAAAGGGAAGTTAACATTTGGTTAATGTAGCCTTACAATCCCCTTCATGGATTACTGCCTTGTCGTGGTGAAGGGGCTTGCATAATTCAATGAAGCTATGAGCTATGCCGTGCAGGGCCACCCAAGACGGACAGGTCATAGCAGAGAGTTCTGGCAAAACGTGATCCACTGGAGAAGGAAATGACAACCCACTCCAGTATCTTTGCCATGAAAACCCTATGGACAGTACCAAAAGGCAAAACGATATGACGCTGGAAGATGAGCCCCTCAGGTCAGAAGGTGTCCAATATGCCACTGGGGAAGAGCTAGTAGCTAGTACTAGTAGGGCTAGCACTAGTAGCGCTAGAAAGAATGAAGCGACTGGGCCAAAGCCGAAAGGACGCTCAGCTGTGGATGTGTCTGGTGGTGAAATGAAAGTCCGATGCTGTAAAGATTTTTTCTCCATAGGAACCTGGAATGTAAGATCCATGAATCAAGGAAAGCTGGACGTGGTCAAACAAGAGATGACAAGACTGAACATCGACATCTTAGGTATCAGCGAACTAAAATAGACAGGAATGGGTGAATTTAATTCAGATGACCATCAGGTATAATACTGCAGGCAAGAATCCCTCAGAAGAAATGGAGTAGCCTTCATAGTCAATAAAAGAGTAGGAAAATCAATACTGGGATACAATCCTCAAAATGACAGAATGATGTCAGTTTGAATCCAAGGCAAACATTCAATATTACAGTAGTCCAAGTCTATGCCCCAACCACCAGTGCTGAAGAGGATGAAATTGACTGGTTCTATGAAGCCCTACAGCACCTTATAGAACTAACGCCAAAAAATGATGTCCTTATCATCATGGGGGATTGGAATGCTAAAGTAGGAAGCCAAAAGATAAGCGAAATAACAGGCACGCTTGGCCTTGGAGAACAAAATGAAGCAGGGCACAGGCTGATAGAATTTTGTCAAGAGAATACGATGGTCATAGCAAACACTCTTTTCCAACAACCCAAGAGATGGGTCTACACATGGACATCACCAGACAGTCAACACAGAAATCAGACTGACTATGTGCTCTGCAGCCAAAGATGAAGAACCTCTATACAGTCAGTAAAAATAAGACCAGGAGCTGACTGTGGCTCAGACCATGAGCTTCTCATTGCAAAGTTTAGGCTTAAACTGGAGAAAGTAGGGAAAAGCACTAGGCCACTCAGTTATAAATTAAATCATATCCCTGTTGAATTTACAGTAGAGGTGACAAATAGCTTTAAGGAATTAGATCTGATAGACAGAGTGCCTGAAGAACTATGGACAGAGGTTTGCAACATTGTACAACAGGTAGCAACCAAAACCATCCCAAAGAAAAAGAAATGCAAGAAAGCAAAATGGCTGTCTGAGGAAGCTTTGTAAATAGCTGAGGAAAGGAGGGAAATGAAAGGCAAGGGAGAAAAAGAAAGATACGCCCAATTGAATGCAGAATTCCAGAGAATAGCTAGAAGAGATAAGAATGCCTTCTTAAATGAACGGAGCAAAGAAATAGAAGAAAACAATAGAATAGGGAGGACCAGAGATCTTTTCAAGAAAATTGGAGAGATGAAGGGAACGTTTAATGCAAAAATGGGCATGATAAAGGACCAAAATGGCAGGGACCTAACAGAGGCAGAAGAGATTAAGAAGAAGTGGCAAAATTACACAGAAGAACTATACAAGAATGAGCTTAACGTCCCTGATAATCACAATGAGGTGGTCACTGACCTCGAGCCAGACATCCTAGAATGTGAAGTGAAGTGGGCCTTAGAAAAGCTGAGCAACAACAAAGCTAGTGGAGGTGACAGTATTCCAGCTGAGCTGTTCAAAATCTTAAAAGACGATGCAGTAAAAGTGCTACACTCAATTTGCCAGCAAATTTGGAAAACTCAACAGTGGCCACAGGATTGGAAAAGATCAGTTTACATTTCAATTCCAAAGAAAGGCAATGCCAAAGAATGTTCAAACTATCGCACCATTGCACTAATTTCTCATGCTAGTAAAGTTATGCTTAAAATCCTACAAGCTAGACTTCAACAGTATGTGGATCGAGAACTACCAGAAGTACAGGTAGGATTTCGAAGAGGCATAGGAACTAGAGATCAAATTGCCAACATACGCTGGATCATGGAGAAAGATAGAGAGTTCCAGAAAAACATCTACTTCTGCTTCATTGACTATGCTAAAGCCTTTGATTGTGTGGATCATACCAAACTGTGGCAAGTTCTTAAAGAGATGGGCGTACCAGACCATCTTATTTGTCTCTTGAGAAACCTATATGTGGGCCAAGAAGCAACAGCGAGAACTGGACACGGAACCACTGATTGGTTCAAAATTGGGAAAGGAGTCCGGCAAGGCTGTATACTGTCGCCCTGCCTATTTAACTTATATGCAGAGCACATCATGAGAAAGGCAGGGCTAGATGAATCAAAAGTTGGAATTAAGATTGCCAGAAGAAATATCAACAACCTAAGATATGCAGATGATACCACTCTATTGGCAGAAAGTGAAGAAGAACTAAAGAGCCTCTTGTTGCGGGTGAAGAAGGAGAGTGCAAAAGTTGGGTTGAAACTTAACATTAAGAAAACCAAGATCATGGCATCCGGCCCTCTCAATTCCTGGCAAATAGATGGGGAAGAAATTGAGGTAGTGACAGATTTTATTTTCCTGGGCTCCAAGATCACTGCAGATGGAGACTGTAGCCAAGAAATTAAAAGACGCTTGGCTCCTTGGGAGGAAAGCCATGACAAATCTAGACAGCACACTAAAAAGCAGAGACATCACCCTGTCAACAAAAGTGCGCATAGTCAAGGCTATGGTCTTCCCAGTTGCAATGTATGGCAGTGAAAGCTGGGCCATAAGAAAGGCTGAGCGCCAAAGAATTGAGGCCTTTGAGCTATGGTGCTGGAGAAGACTCCTGCGAGTCCCTTGGACTGCAAGGCGATCAAACCGGTCAGTCCTAGAGGAGATAAACCCTGACTGCTCTTTAGAAGGCCAGATCCTGAAGCTAAAACTCAAATACTTTGGCCACCTAATGAGAAGGAAGGACTCACTGGAGAAGAGCCTAATGCTGGGAAAGATTGAGGGCAAGAGAAGAAGGGGACGACAGAGAATGAGGTGGCTGGATGGAGTCACTGAAGCAGTAGGCGTGAGCTTAAATGGACTCCAGAAGATGGTAGAGGAAAGGAAGGCCTGGAGGAACATTGTCCATAGGGTCGTGATGGGTCGGACATGACTTCACAGCTAACAACAAAAACAACAACAAGCCTTAAAATAAAGATACCACTAGTATTCCCGAGTTGCTCCTAACTGCTTTAGGTTAGCCTGTGGTTGGAAGCTTACAGTATGTAAATGAACAAAATATTTGAACAAATAAACAAATATTCCGTCTTAGCATTGTGAATTGTACTTTCTGGAATTATGAGGAGGGCCTTCCTTGGTAACCTTTTTATATGAGTTGGATGGCATTGGGAGAAAAAAGACATTTCAATACATTGGATTAAACCATTTAGTAATAGCTATTTGGGGAAAATATTTCTAAAAATGGATTTTAATATAGACAGGAAATGTTCTCACCTCTTCTGTATATTCTTTCTTAAGAGGTACACCAGCTATAACCTGAAATTACAAACAAGTAATTAAAGAATAGTCAAACATTTAGACACACCTAAAATATGTGATCACCATGACTTCTAGAAGAGAGAAACCCTGCAAAAATTTTATTTGAATATTTACATAAAAACTATTAATGTTACTTTGTACATATATTTTTAATTACCAGGATTTTAATATGGGGATTTTGGAATAGTGCTTTCCCCCTTAAATTTGTACTATTGTATATCTGACTAAACAAATCTCTAGTATTTTGCAACTAGGTAATAACTAGACTCAAGTTCTGAATCTAATTTTAAATCTGAAAATGCAGCTGTTTCCATGAATGTTTTTAAGTTGGAGTACTCAATAATTAACCATACTTTCTGTGCTAGAAAATGATTTTTTCTAACCCAATGAGAATTTGAAGAAGAAACAATTGTAGGAGGAAGTCTCATATCCTTCTTTCTGCTTTGAGAAGTATTCCCCTACTTCCCATCTCGGTTCCAATTCATGTCATCCATCAGATATCCTATGTGATTAAATCAACTTAAGAAAAATATACCCAAGCAAGAGAAACCATATAAAAGGAAGGTTAAGGAACCTCTGCTCTTGGATTATATTCTGTGAACTGGTTAGACGTTTCAGTGGACACAAAAACAAATGAGGCAAACTATATTCCTTTGTTTGCTCATTCACAAAGCCAGAGTTCATAACGGAAAAGACAACAATAAACCATAGCTTCAAACTGTGATTTATAGCCTAATCCTAAGTATGACTTAGTCCCTAACTCTGTTTGCCCATCACATAAGCCCTTTAAAATCAGCCTAACAGCTTACTACAATATGTCAATCCAGTTAATAAATTCCAGCTTCCTACTAAGAAATCATGTTCTTGCCAAATCCTAAATAATCCTATTACTCAAAAACAATTACTAAGAAGTATAAGTCTAGTAAACTAACTCCTGGCAATAGTTCAGTGGAAATACAGGAAAAAAGGAAATGAAAAAAAAGATAAAAGAAAAGAAAAGAAAAGAAATCCTTACATTGGAGGGTGAACTGAAAAAGTTCAGGGGAAAACATTTAGTTCACTTGGTCAGTTTTTCTTTCTTAAACTGTATATCTTATTTAGTGAAAAAATGGTGAAACTACACTTTTTTTAAAAAAAAATCAATTGTGCAGTCTCCTTGAGGCCTCAGAGAAATGCATTTCCCATACAAACAAACAAACAAACAAACAAACAAGGGTTGTCAGATATAGAATCATTGATATTTTTTAACTGAGTCTGTACCCAAAAGAAGTGAAGAGAGTAGAAATATTCAGGCTGCATCCCAGAATAATGTATTGCAGCTGCATTACACCAAGATGAATGAATTTTATACTTCCCAAAATGGAACAACAAGGCACATTTGCAAAATATTAATATTTTCAATGGGGAGGGGAGGGAAGGTTCAAAAAAAGTAATTTGCAGAAAGATTTTAAAAATAAGGATGCAAAAAACAAAACTTGTGGTACTTTTACCAAAGGCGCACATAATGCTGTTACCTTCCCACCATAGTGGTCCCTATTTTTCTACTTGCATTTTTACGTGCTTTCGAACTGCTAGGTTGGCAGAAGCTGGGACGAGTAACAGGCTTACGCGGCACTCGGGATTCGACCCGCCAAACTGCCGACCTTCTGATAAGCTCAGCGTCCCAACCCACTGAGCCACTGCGTCCCTACGTGGTACTTTTAGCATGACGTTAAAGTATTGATGTAAAAGATTGCCATTAGACAAATCTGGGCAAACACTAAATGGTAGCAGAGTTAAGAGTTTTGGGTAATTCTTTGGTGTCATCCAACTTTTTTGCAGCTCATATATAGTAGCTTTAAGAGTGAAGGATGAGTACAGCAAAAATAAAAATAAGATATGTGTAAAGGTGCAAAGGCACTGATGGATTATAACCAAAGTAGTTAGCCTATAATCTTGGAACAATTAGTACTTGTAGTTAAACATCAGCATCCAATAGCATAGAAATTTCAAAAACCTTGGGAAAAAGAGGGGGGGGAGGATCAAGCTCAAATAAGAAATTAAAATTAAATGAAAGAAAAAAGTGAGGAATCAAAAGATAAAAGCCAGACTGCATGCCTGGATGACAGGCTGAGAGAACAGAACGTAACACAAGAATTTTGGGACGGAAGACAGAAAATATAGGCTCTAATACATGTTCCTCAAAATATTGCTACAATCAGAATTTTTTAAAAAAAAAAAGATAAAAAAGAGGGTGCAATTTAATCAAGTTGAGTACTTTTAAATTCCATACAAATAATTATTCCCTCCCAATGAATTTAACAGATCAAAGTTCTTACTCTTGATTGGAATGTACCCATCATTGGCTCAAATAAGGAAATAATTAGGGGGATGTAGAAAAAAGACTTAGGAACTAGCAGTGGGTGATAGTTCAAACTGTGGGACCATAAGCCAGTTATTGCAATGTGAAGGATGAACTTCAAGGGTTAAAAAAGAAAAAGAAAGTAAAAAAAATAGCAAGCAGATTTGATTCCATTTCCTAAACTTCTTAAGCCATGTAGAGAGCCTTCCTTTGAATACCTCTAAAACTATTGTCTCTTGACAATACAGAGGGTGAGACTGTTAATTGGCTTGCAGTGCGCTAGGAGTCATTTCAACCAGTTCCAAAACTGAAAATGTTTATACGTATTTCAAATGATAAGTTGTTTAAAAAGTAGGGAGCTCTGAAGAATTATTCTCTGTTTTATTTGAGAGGTAGAGACACTTACATTTGGCCCCCCTCCATGCATCTTCAAAGCCCTCACTGTAGCCACAAGCACAACCACACTGGGAATCAAGCCAGAAGCTCTGCATTTGATGTTGAAGAATTTCTCCATCCCGATATCAGCACCAAAACCGGCTTCAGTTACTGTTAGGAATAAAGGGTTAATTTAAGTTAGCGTGGATCAGTGAACCCAGGAAATGTTGCTATTTGAGGGCTATCACAGTTCAGTATATACACAAGTGACTTCATCTGTGCAGGACACCTCATCATGAATGACCATGTTTTCACAGGAGCAGGCAGTGCCTTTTTATTTTTAAAGAAGAATGGGAGATTCTCCCACGCTTGAAATTTCAATCAATGACTTTAAAAAAAAACACCCATTTGTTTTGTACATATTTATACAATGCCATATATCATGTACCCATTCCTAAGGAAAAAAATCCTCCATCTGTTAAAATGTGTTACTATAGCAATTTTGGTATTATGCAGCCAAATAATTCCTTAATGCAAATAGTTATTTGTTGTTTACTTCTTAGATTTTTACCCCACTTTTCCTTCAGAAAAACATATATAGATTTTTATCCTCTTTTCCCACAACAAGCCTGCAGAGTGGTTTTTTTTTACCAGACTTCAGCTACTGCCTGAAGCACACACATCATCAAGTTCAGATTAGAAAGCTCTTTCCACATATTGAGAAACTTCTTTTGCACAAAGGCTGCCACTTCACTTCCACAAGTCAGAGGCTTTGCCAAATCTTCACGCAGTTTGGAAAATCTTTACATGATCAGGAACAAGATGTTCACATGATAAACTGCCTTAAAAGTACCTCTTATACATCAGCTGCAATCTAGTTAAGTTTTAAACAGAATTATTGAAAACAAAGGGTCTTATTAATAAAATTAATACAGGTTTACTGATTTTAATGCATCTGCTCCAAGCAAGGATCTAAACTATTATTCTTTGGTGAAGGCTTCACACCATTAGTTCTGAAAAAGGTCTTATATTGATGGCTGAAGGCCTGCAGCCAAGAGAGAATCTTACCTAAAGCCACGTCATGGAATTCTTGCTGTAAGTGTGACCTCCCACTAACTTTGGGGAGCTTCATAATTGACAAAATGGCAGATGAGGCATCACAGTGCAAACCCCGCCCCTTTTCTACACGTGTCAACGTTGCATCTTCAGAATGGGCTGTGATTGCTCTGTCTGCCATCTTGCCAATTTTGACACACCTACCCATCAACTCTGAACTCATATGCAAAGGATTCTAATCTTCATCAGGATTATACACTGCATAATATATAGAAAGCACTAGGAAGAAGCTGTCGTGAAAACAATGTCAGCCTTTTAAGGCAGATCAGTTCAGGAAACAGATTATGGGAACATTGTTTATTGTTGTAGAATGTAACAACAGAATCTTGAAAGCTTGTCAGATTTTCTTTCCACTCCATTTTATAACAAACTGATTCAAAGCAGGGTTATTTTGCATTTCTTTCTCATACTTTCCCAGGACTGAATTGCTGTTTTTTCTTCCTTATTCCTCCATCAAGATTACACTTTTTTATAAACAGGCTAATCGCTCCTGAATAAAAGATATGATATGAATATGTGTCACTTACTGTCATACTCAAAACATAAGCATGAGGATGTAGTACTTATTTAGTCAATGAATTTTTTTTTCAATTTTAAAAGAGCAATTATAAAGTGAAACAAATTAATACTGCATATACTAAAAGACAAATCACATGGTATTACATTCACACCTCTGTTATTGTAATAATACATCGACTACCCCAGTAATGATAAGCTTAAGATGTATGATTAAAAAACAGTATTAAAATAGTTAACAGATGAAACATAATTAAGTAATATTGATCAGACAATGAACCATAGGACTAGTATTCTATGTAAGTAAGTATCTGCCATTATATGATCCAAGGAAAATGCGCTTGTGGTTCATCAGTGAACTGATATTTACTTACAACCCATATATAATTTAAAGAAAACATTACTGCACATTTTAAATTACAGTTATTTTCAGAAAACAAATGAATATAAGTTTTTAGGTAAAAAAATCCAGTCAGCCAATCCACATTTGGATCTTTTTATTTTATTACTTGCTTCCTTTAGCTTGAATTGGGAAAAACTGAGGTACAAAGCATCAAAAATATTTAATGCAATGAATCTGGGGACTGAAAACATCATAGGTCTGACAAACACAAAGTCAGGAGTACAGACACTCTGACTATGGAGAGGAAGGAAACAGGATGCGGTGTAAAGGCCACTGGGATGAAGGTAACCAACTGCAAAGGAAATAAAACAGAGAGTAAACGTAAAGATAAAGCCATGTGCCAAAGCCATGTACTTTGACCCTTGTCTGTGCTCAAATATTCAGCACAATCACTTTTGTATTATTTCCTACTGGCAAATCAGAGTGCCAATGAAAATATAACCAGATAGAGGCCAGTAGGACAAAAATGATTCCAACTAGTCTTTGTTTAATAATCATGGAACTCTGGAGGCTAGTTATATAGATATAACTAAATAAGTGTTCCATTTCAAGGCTCTGTGTTTGTGTAAAGTTCTTCAGGCATTCGTGCTATGTGTAATTCTACATATAAGGAGAAGAAACCAAAGTAAGCCTATTAGCTCAGCTTGGCTCTCACACTGTCCTCTTTGCTTTCCAGGACCGGAGTGTGAAATAGAAAGAGCATCTTTTGTGTAAATGAAAATCAGGGTTCCAAAAGAAGGCTCTTGCGGTCCACAAGAGTTTTCTCTCCATAGAAAGAAGAGTAACAACAAGAAAGAAAACTACATTTGACTCCAGTCATTGGGCTATCTCAGTTATTAGAACCCCTTAACAAAGCTGTGTGTGTTTGTGTCTCAATATAAGCACAAGTTTTTTTTCTTAAGGGAAGGAGGGAGGGAGGCAGAGAGAGAGAGAGAGAGAGAGAGAGAGAGAGAGAGAGAGAGAGAGAAGGAGAAGATAAGATGAGGGAGGAAAGACAAATAAAAGGAAATGCCTTTATTTCCTCCCCTCCCCACACTAAAGTAGATAACATATGTAGATAACGTATGTGAATATATATAATCTCACTTACACTATCTGGGAAACAACAAAAAAAAAAAAACTCCAGACATTCTGACAATTCAGCATTTATGGTACACATCACCCACACTTTTAGTGCAATTATTAACATGGAACATACCGTACTTTTAGAAAGCATTTTTACAGACTTACTAAATTATAAACTAAAACTCAAAACAAAATACAAATAGAACAAAGCCGCCACTGTGTTACAGCTTAACACAGTCCCATATGAGGTCTGAATCCAATAATCAACATTAACATAGCAGGGGACCTTTTAAAAAAATCAGACATTTTTGTTTGGAAGGACACAAAATGAAACAGATAAGAACATTATCTACTATTAAAATCTCATAAACAGGTAGATTTCAACAGAACAAACCTTTGCACAGAAAGCATTTAGGGTCAGCACATCAAGATCAAAAACCAAAACAGCACACTGGAAGAGACCACTAGAAAATATGCACACTAGGCTAAGTTTTAGGACATGGAATAGTGAACGCCAAATTCCAGAACAATGCAAGAGGAAATGGAAATTCTGAATTGCTGGTGGCCATATAATTCTACGATGTAAACATAGTTCTCCTTCTGCAGCTGTCAGCAAGGAAACTATGGAGTTCAAAGTTACAGAAGCACATGAACTTTAACCCCAGGGATCCAAGGCATTCTGGTTGGGGAGCAAGGCTCAGTGTTTCTTGTAAAAGAGCACATTGCTAAACACAACAGCTGCCAAAATAAACCAGGATAGATCGAGATCCATCTGAAAGGATGCCACATTTTTTTTTGTTAGAACAGCAAGGGTAAATGAACTAGATGTTTTTACAACATGACCCCACATCTCTTCCTAAATGAGCAATTGTGGAATGTAGTACTCTCAGATCTTTCCACGTGTTCGAAATGACTCCATAAACTTGCTCTGCTCTGTAAATTTCTAATATATTTCAGATGCTCGTGGTCCTACAATGCATGTTTTAAATCATACAAGCCTGGGCTGGAAGAAAAAAAAAGATATATATAATTTACATGTATTACTTTATCTTTATAGAATGGCGTTTGAGGATTCAAACTATTCAACATTTTGAGATAAATGAGCAAATATTTCCAAGAACAGCAGCTGGACTCTAGAGGGATAGAGTCTGCCTGGAATTACAGAGAATGATTACAGAGAACGGACCAAATCACATCCTCTCCTCCATTCAAATGTACTGTTCTCTGAAGCTCTTTTTGGTTTAAGTAACAATTTTGGAGGAAAAAAAAAGAGGGGGGGGAATTGAGAGAGAGCGGTTCAAGTAACTCACACATCAATATTTGTTTTTAATTAGGCATACAGGTAGTCCTTAACTTACAACAGTTTGTTTATTGACCGTTCAATTTTACAACGGCACTGAAAAAAGTAACTTATGAGCATTTTTCACTGTTGCCACCTTTCCAGCACTCCCATGATCGCGTGATCAAAATTCAGATGCTTGGCAACTGGCTCATATTTATGATGGTTGCAGGGTCCAGGGGTCATGTGATCACCTTTTGTGACCTTCTGACAAGCAAAGTCCATGGGGAAGCCAGATTCACTTACCAACCGGGTTACTAACTTATCAACTGCAGTGATTCACTTAACAGCTGAGGCAAGAAAGGTTGTAAAATGGGGCAAAAATCACTTAACAAATGTCTCACTTAACAACAGAAATTTTGGGATCAATTGTGGTCATAAATCAAGGACTACCTGCAATGGATTTACCATCAATGTCTGCCTATCCTAGCTCCAAAGCTAGGATGAAGCCTCCAAGTCCAATTTTACTTTTCTGATCTTTGATTGGTAAAAATTGACGGCAGAGGGGTTTTTTGGGTTTTTTTTTTTGGAATTTTTGAGTTAAAAACTTTGAAAATGATTCCTGAATAAGTCCTGAAACATATTTTTCTTGAAAAACAAATCCCAATGTACGATTTTTCCTGTCACTACTTTGTACCATCACCTGAGCTATCTTTTTGTCTCTACAAAAAATAACTTTAAATTTTTGTCCAAAGTATTTCTGTTAATTGATAGTTGGATTAATATGTGACCTAAAATGATAGATTTTATCAGCATTCCAGTGAACTACAGGGAGTTTTTCGGTAACTTATTGTCAAAAAGGTGTTGATTAATAATTATATGTAATTTGGTCTTAATCAAAGTGGGGCAATGTTTTGATGGCTCAATTGCCATTGGGTGGGGAGGAAACCAAATACTAAGAGATTCTGTATATATTAACTATAAGCTATGTTTTCCTCTTAGTGCAGAAGAGATTCTACTCAGCTGATAGAACAATGTGGACAAAGTATTTATTCTATGCCATGTAATCATTATAGACATGGGGATTTCTTACTGTTTCAATTGCAAAATGAAGCCTTGCATTAATTTATCAACATAGGAAACAATGAGAGGCATCGTAACATTCCCAGATTGAACATTACATAATTTTCAGTGATGTCATAATAAACTTTTGGTGTGAGATGGAAGCAATTACTACAGAGCTCCAAGAGATTACCCATAAAGGTGAACCAATGATCCTCTAATGAAATGTAGTTAGATGAGAAAACTGATTTCCAACTCCAAACTGCTGCCTTGACAGTTCGTATGGAATTATTATTATTATTATTATTATTATTATTATTATTATTATTATTATTATTATTATTATTATTATTATTATTAATTTATTTGGATTTATATACCGCCCCTCTCCCGAAGGACTCAGGGTGGTGTACAGGGCAATTAAAACACTATATACAACACATAATATACAAAAATTAAAATAAATTAAACCAAGTAGCCCTAAATAATAAAACACGTTCTAAAATTAAAATTTAAAATTTAAAATCTAAAACCCCAGTCCCTCAGTCCAGGCCGGCAAGTTCAAATAGCCAAGTCTTCAGGTCGCGGCGAATAGAGCGAAGGTCGGATGCATGCCTGACTCTAGCCTTATTTACAAATATCTACCTGCTTCCAAATTAATGGTTCATTTTCCCTTGAATTTTCCCATTCACTTTTGCTTTTTATATGAAGATAAATTGTACAAATCAGGCAAGAGAGGATGAGGAGGACCAGTTGCTACCATTTCCTGCCTCCTGCAAATCTAACTTGAACTGGAGAATCCCTTTATTTTGTGAACTGATAGGAATAAGTTATGAGAAGTAGCTCTTTTGACAGTGTGCTAAATCGGAGGGAGAGAGGGAGGGAGGGAGGGAAGGAGGGAGGGAGGGAGGGAGGGAAGGAAGGAAGGAATCTAGAATATTTTGCCTATGGCTGATAAAGAATTTTTTTGTATTAGTTCTATTTTCTATTTAGCTCTATAAGTTTCAGCTGATACATTGGCACAGAAAGTTATCTTTGTCTCCAGGAACAGCACATGTTACACCTCTACTCAACAAGCTGCACTGGCTGCCAGATTGTTTCTGGATCCAATTCACATTGCTGATTTTGATCATTAAAATCCTTCATGTCATGGGAGGGTATGCCTATTCTGGATCAGACTGTCGTTTCATGATTTATCCCCTTGCTAAGAACCCTGTGCTTGGATTGTATAGGCAGATATTATCACTGTTAACAGCCCTTGCCAGATAGCAGAACTCATGAAAGTACCTTTTATCATCCAGAAGTACCTTTATTTGCATGCAGAGAAGATTACAGCAAAACAAGATGTGGTAGATGATAAATGGACAGTATTTCCAAGGTCAAAAGATAGTAATGACCCACAATGTCTGCACGTGTATCTGCCGGTTATGGAGGAGAACCACCGAGCGAGAAGGAGGAAGTCCATCCCAGAAAAGGGAGGGGTGTAAAGGCACATGGTAAGGAGACGGAGGAAATACGTCAAAAAATAGGGACAGAATAGGGAGGGACTGGCTGACCAAATTAGCATGCTGTAATTTCCCCAAAACAACCACATGGTGGCAGCACAATGCCTTTCCCTATTACGGCAGCCTGTTCCCTTAGATTCGGCAGAGAGGGCATCCTGCAGGTACCATTGTCAAGGCATCTACAGCACCCGCCTTATGGAACATTCTCCCACCTTCATCCTGTTAATGTTCAGGAAGTCCCTCAAAACCTGGTTATGATACCAGGCTTGGAAGTCCCAGGGAACAAGCAATATTTTAAAGTGGCTCTCTAACTGTGGTTATTCTGTGGTTTATATACTTAGTATCTTTGGTTGTGGTTTGTCTACTATATTTTATAATATTTAAATTTTTAATAATGATTGTTCATATTTTACATTGTTTTTCATATTTTTACTTTATTACTGTAGACTGCCCAGAGGCACTTCTAGTGAAGCTATGATAGACAGACAGACAGACAGACAGACAGACAGGCAGGCAGGCAGGCAGAAAGATTTGCTATGTGGAAAAACTGTGGAAAAACTGTATATTAGGTCTATAAATTATAATGAGATATGGTGATGATCAATATTTGGTACCAGACATGTACAGATTAGAAAATTCACACTCTGACTCATCAATATTTTGTAAAGGTCACAAGTGAAAACAAACATTGAAAAGAAAAAGGTATTCTTTTTCTTTTATATGACAAACTTCAAGAGGTTTTGGAAACATTTGGCATACACTAGAAAGTTGCTAAGTTTTAAGGAAATCCTTCTGTCTTGCGACTTGCTTTTCTTATGCAGCATGCATCTTTGCAAGCTGGCAGGGAATGTAACAGCTGCTGTTGCTATACATTTTGAAAAATGTTCTCACAGGAGACTAAACTGTGAAACAAACTCCATTCGCTTATTATTGTGCAGCCTGTGCTACAATAATAGAACCTATTTTTTTTCTGGCACAATTCCAAGGACAGACCTATTCTAGAAAGCCTTATATAGCATGAAATCTGTAAGATTGACTTTATATTCTTGGGTGCTTTGATTCAGGAACAGATCTTGTTATTATTGTTACAGCCATAATGCTCAAGTCTATTGGTTTTTCTGGAGACCTTCCTAACAATGCATGGTTAGCTGCAAGAATACATGTCTTACTAACACTTCCTTTTGGATGATCTCCCATTGCTTTAAGCTGCATATTGAAAAGAATAAAATTGTTTTGTTTTAGCCTGTCAGCTTCTATTAAGTCTTCCCCATTTGTCTTCAGAGTTCCTAGATAGCCCCAGTTTCTTTCTCCACAGCCTTGGCCTTTGACTAAACAAGACTTTAGCTTTATGGATGGTGCCTTGACTGTCAGACAGATAGATTATTGTGATAGTCACCTGATAAGTGTTTTCAATACCTTTCTTTCCCTCCAAGCTTAATCCAGGAAAACATCATTTGACTGTTCTTGACCTTCCAAGTTATTCTCATGTCTCAATACAACACAGGACTCTCCACAGGTTCCTAATGTGACCCAAAGACCCATTTAAAGTAGTGGTGCTCCGGGGAGTGTGTGTTCTTATTCCTCCCTCTAGTATTTTTTATTCTTCTTTGAAGAGGGTCTTTTTTGTATGTACTAACTTTTGTGATCTTAATAAACTTTTATGTTTTTCTATATTTACGCTTGCTCCTCAGGAGGAAAGCCATGGCAAATCTAGACACTACACTAAAAAGCAGAGACATCACCCTGTCAACAAAAGTGCATATAGTCAAGGCTATGGTCTTCCCAGTTGCAATGTATGGCTGTGAAAGTTGGACCATAAGAAAGGCCGAGCGCCAAAGAATTGAGGCCTTTGAACTGTGGTGCTGGAGAAGACTCCTGCGAGTCCCTTGGACTGCAAGGCGATCAAACCGGTCAGTCCTAGAGGAGATCAACCCTGACTGCTCTTTAGAAGGCCAGATCCTGAAGCTAAAATTCAAATACTTTGGCCACCTAAGAAGGAAGGACTCACTGGAGAAGAGCCTAATGCTGGGAAAGATTGAGGGCAAGAGAAGAAAGGGAGGACAGAGAACGAGGTGGCTGGATGGAGTCACTGAAGCAGTAGGCATGAGCTTAAATGGAATCCAGAAGATGGTAGAGGAAAGGAAGGCCTGGAGGAACATTGTCCATAGGGTCACGATGGGTCGGACATGACTTCGCAGCTACCAACAACATATTTATTTAACTTATATGCAAAGCCTGATTTTGCATAACTTGTGATATTGGTCTATCTACTAAGGAGGGAGTGAAAAGCTGACGTGTCTAGTCCCATATAATTAAGCCCAGGAGGTGGCATTATTAAAATAACGCCAACCTTTGTATTTGAGATTTAGCAATCAGCAGGAGGCCAGCAGAGACTCTGAGAACTCTTCCTCTCTCCCACAGTGGGATTAGGGGGAAGGTGCTAGATGGGTGTTGTAGAGCCTAGACAACTAGTGACAGCAGGTACTACAAAGCTGCTAACACACACAGGAAGCAAGAACGGGTGTGAAGACCTAAAGGGCTTTGTGCAGGAGTAGAGATTTGGCTTTTTCTTTATGGGCTCCTCTTTTCCACTACATTCATTTATAAATAGCAGTATACATACAGAAAGGTAAGCAAGGCATAAATGAGATATGTAAACAAACATACACTTGCTGAGCGTACAATAGCATACACATAGTATTAAACTTGTTTTCCTCCTTATATTCTTTGTTTAAACCTATGGGTTTGCATTTTATTTCTTAAAGATGAAATTTCATTGGGAATAAGCCCAAAGATTCACTTCCTCTACATCACTGTGCTAATGGTTTCATTGGCGTTGGTCCTACTGTTATCAATAGTGCCACTCCAGAGTATAAGATCTGGGCTAAGGAAACATCAAGGAGATGAAAACTTTTATTGCTTTGTATATTACTTCCACAATAAAGCAACTTTTAGAGTCTTAAAAATTGAGGTGATTGATTTTAAGTTTTAAGTAAACAAGCCTACATGCAACCACGGATTGCCAGGGATATTTTCCTGGAAATTAATCCACACAATAGGAACATTAGATGGTAACAGCAATATACAATGGACACTCTTTCACAGGAAACATCAAGCTATGGACTTCTTTTTCCCCCTCTACATATTATCACTGGGTCTCTCAAGAAACCCATTTATTAACAATTTTTTCAAGGAGTAATCCGGCTTTTTATGGTGTTTGTCCTGAGAAGAGATAAGGCCGCTTGGGAAGTCTTTGTTTAAAATATGATGTAATTCCAAATTACAGTCCTGTATGCTGGAAATATTACTTCCTAAAAGAAATAATTATTTGCAGACATTTGCTCATGACTTATTAGGGAAGTGGATGACGAAGAAACAGAAGAAAATAAACCACTGCCTTTATGAATAATTGTTAGTCTTCAGATAAAATTGTATGCTTTCTTTTGTTGTTTGCAATCTTTTCTATTGTTTTGTGATAAATTATTTCTAAGCTGGTACCTTCAATATTACATTGTTTCTTAAGGACCAACAATTTGAATTAGGATAGAATATATATATATTCAATTTCCCCTTTTTTACAATTCTCATTCATATTTTATTTACTTATTTATTTCATATTTCTTAACTGCCCTTCTCCTTCGCATATATGTGGCTGGCATAAATTTTAATAGCTGTAACACAACAGGTTTTCGCTGATGGCTAAGTAAGCTATTCATTTAACCAACAAATAATTCAACAAATGATCCACCTCTTCTAAACAGTTTAGCATACTGTCTTACCAATAAACATGATTTCCTACCTCTACTTACATGACTGGCTACTAAGAGCATAGGAATACATCATTTCTCAAGGGAAAAGCTATACTAAACTAAACCCTGGAATGGGATTGTTTTTTAGCAGCCTGAAAGGTGACTGCCTCTCAGGACATGTCCAGGGAACAAGGAAATATATGGGAAATACATATTTCTGAATTTATTTTTACTTCCCAAATCCACTCTCCTCAGGACCAAATCTTCTCAGTTAGACACAAGAGTCTGATCAATGGAATTTAAGGGTAAGGCTTTTGCCTGAATTCTGTGGGCCACATGGAGATGACTTTCAAGCGTGAGGTTCATTACATATGACAGAGAAAAAGGAAACAGTCTTCCAAGCTTGAGGGTTTTTTTTTACATATTACATTTATGTGTATATTTAATAATAATTGCATATGTGTTGTAATTGGACGGGAATTACTACTCTTCATCAGCATCACAGTGCTATCTCTTGTAAATTATAAGTTTTTTTTCATACCACCTGTTATCTGAAATGCAATAGGAAGTGAGATTAAATTTCAGCTAAACACTAAGAGCAATGATTCTCCTTACACACAATTCTTAATTAATATTAGATGCAAAACCCAGGAAAAGAGAACTTATTTTAAGATAAAATAATGGTAAGAAAGCATTAGATATTTTCTTAATTAGAAAAAGAAATAGTAGAGAGGCACTGTTATATCACAATATACTATAGCTAGGATTCTGAGTGCAACTCTCTCTGGAACACTCATTGCATAGTGAATTTTCTGTGAAGTCAAGCAAACACAAATGGTCATAAACAACTTGGAACAATGCAAATATTAAGACTTGTGCTTATGTTGCCAAAAGAGGCTTACAGCTAAAGAACTGAGGTTTTGTTTCCTTTTTTGGAGAAAGGGCTATCATAAAAGAAATACAGCAAATCTCTTTACATTTATAAAGAGGTTTTGGATAGCATCCATTTCACTTAAACATTGAGGCTGCAGTGTTTTTTTTACCAAGGAATTTATAAACCTGCTGTGGACTTTGGAGTGTAGGTAGGCATAACAAACCGTATGTATGCATGCTACATAGATAGCTCAGCAACTACCATGGGATATTTTATTTCAGTGATCATCTTAATTGTACCATAAAGTAAATAAATCATTTGGACAGCTGATAAAGGCTCCATTCTACTTATGTTTACAATATTTACAAAGTTTGCCAAAAGTTATCCAGTTATTTGCTATCGCAATAACAGAAAAAGCCTGTGTGCCAAAGGAGGCAGGGGAAGAGGAGAAATTATGGATCTTTGTATGCTTTATATATACCAAACAAAACAACGCCCTTCACTTCTATATTAAAATAATTAAATCTGTAATTGACAAAGGTTGTGCTAAAAAGCAAACAGGTCAGGGCAAAATACAATACAGTTACCTAAAATCTGTGTTCAGTGACTCATTCTCTGTTTTTATTTGGTTTCATTTATATGTCTGTTCCTGTTCTTGATTCATGGCATCACCATTCTTTAGTTACAGACCATTCCAGACTTTACAAGGGTGAAATAATTGCAGGGCCACATGCAGTGTTTCAGTAACATGGATACTAAGAGCCAATGCATTTAATTTTCAGTTCCAAAAGAAAAAAAAATAATTTATCATATTTGTTTCACATGTGAATCCACTTATCTGAATTTTTAATAAGGAAATAATTCACTATCTTAGGGAAAACTACTTAATAAATCAGGGATCCACTGGAAATTCAGAATAGTTGCAGAATAATTTAACTTGTTATTATTTTCTTAAGCATTCTTGGCTTAAACCAATAAATATATTATGCAGGCAAAATAAGTAAACCTCCAAATCATAGCAGGCCTCTACAAATTATCAGTACAGATTGTTTTAGATACTTATAGAATGAGCTTTCAGGGTGGCATGCGGTAAAAGATACATGAAATCAATAGAAACACATAATAAACAGTGTCAATTAAAAAGGCTGCTAAAAGCAGCAGAGGCTAAAAACACGAGATAAAACTAGTTGAAAGCCTAAAGCATCAAGGGATGTTAGAAAACCTGGGAGAATTAGAACAGGAGGCATCAGGCATCCTAGGAAAGGGGAGGGGAGGGGGTGTTTGTGTAAGGGATGGAAAGATCTATTCCAGAGAAGTTATCTGCCATATTTAAATAAAAAAAACATTGTACATTGATTATGCAGAATCAGGTCATTGATTCCATTGTAGAACAGACTTCTGGAAAGGAGCAGAAACAGTTGGAAGAAATCACAGGGAAACAAATTTAGGCTAAGTATAAGGCAGGGGTAGGCAATCTTGGCTCTTTTATGACTCGTGGACTTCAACTCCCAGAATTCCTGAGCCAGCCATGCTGAGGGGAAAGGGAGAGGTTTCCAAGCTAAGCCATGCTGGCTCAGGAATTCTGGGAGTTGAAGTCCACGAGTCATAAAAGAGCCAAGGTTGCCTACACCTGGTGTAAGGTAAAGGTTTCCCCTGACCATTCGTGCCTGACTCTAGGGGGCAGTGCTCATCTCCACTTCTTAACTGAGAGAGCCAGCATTGTCTGAAGACATTTCCATGGTCATGCTGGCCACATGACTATACGCCATGGAGCACAGAACCTTGTGGTACCTATTTTTCTACTTGCACTTGCATGCTTTCAAACTGCTAGGTTGGCAGGAGCTCTGGGGCAAGAATGGGAGCTCACTCCATTGTGTAGTGCTCAGGTTTCCAACTGCTGACCTTCTGGTCAATAAGGCCTAGTGTCTTAACTGTTAGGTCACCACGTCCCTTAGGCTAGATGTAAGGAAACATTTCTGGATAGTCGGAGCTGAACACCAGTGAAACAGGTTGTCTCAGACATAGATAGGTTCCCTTTTATTGGAGATCTTCAAATAGAGGCTGGATAGGCACTTGTCTGAAATGTATTAGCAGATCTTGAATTGGGAAGGAAGTTGGACAGAATGACTTCTGAAGTCCCTCCTAATACTATGATCCTAGGATTCAGAGCTGTTATTACTAATCAGTTCAGCGTGGTGTCAGAAAGGTTCCACCCCCTCCCCCTGTCTTTACCTGAACAAAGCAGAGAATATCTTGGTTTCCGGGAAGCAAAGCCTATGATCTATCTATCATTAACAGAAGACACCTATCTAAGCAGAAATATTATCTTCCCTTTCACTAAGACTACACGAAACAGTGGAATTCACAGTCCTCCTTTCATCTGGCATGCTCTGGAACACTACAGAAGTGTTTAAAAAAGCACTTCTTTAATATGTATCCCATGCCACTGCGAAAACTGTTTCAATGACAGCAATTTTACTGTCTCTAATATCAGCAGAATTTTAATATTTTTAATGTAGAATCCCAAATACATAAATAAACCAAACAGAAAATTTCACAAACAAATGCTGTTAAATAATATATAGTTGGGCATTCACTCCTAAGAACACATTTCAGACTAAACTGTTCCAGACCTACATCAGTATGCTAAAATAACATTACTTTTCTCACCTACAAATCCTTCTTTGCCAACCAATTTAAGGGCAAGCATGTCTGCCAAAACTGAAGAATTGCCATGTGCAATATTTGCAAAAGGTCCAGCATGCACAAAAACTGGAGTACCCTAGAAGAAATAATAAGAACAGATAGATATATTGAATTCCCCACTAAAGCCTAAATCGATGTGACATTAAGAACAAGACAGCAATCATTTTACATTAAATTTTACAGCATTCTGAGGTTACATCAAACAACTGGCATGGGATAAGGAGATAGTATATTGGTATAATACAACCAATATTCCAGGGCAATCACATGTTACTGATTGTGCCGTACTTCAGCATGCAGCATATTATTAAACACATAATTACACTTTTTTGTTGCAAATCAAGGTTCACTTTTTGAGTTATGTCATAATATTTTCATTATTAATGTGTAGAATTAATTTTCTTACTCTATAATCCATACCTGCAGCCTCTTCACCATTTGGTTTTCTTTGTACAGAGCTGCTGTGAGCTGCAACTAAGCCTGCTCCGTCAATCAACTCATTGTCATAACTCAGCTTTTTAAAATTAGACCATGTACATCAGGCTGTAAAGTATGTATACCTTCTTATATGAGAGTAAACACCACAGAATCAAATGAATCTTCTTGCTTTGGGCACATACATTGAATTTCACAGGTAGAAAGTAAACATCTAATAGAGCATCTGTTAATTCTTTTTCACTGTTAGATCTGTGGGGTTCTCAACTGATTCAATTGATGTAAAATTCCTCTGAGAAGTACTGTGGCTGCGGACAGCTCTAGAAGTAGCAAATTAATTAGATCTTTAAATAATTTGCTGTTTCTAGAGCTCTCTGAAGGTTTCAGGCTGGGTACAACATGGGAACCAAACTGGTTGTGTTTGGGAATGAGGACCAGGATCCTTCTTCTGGGGGAGGAACAGATTCCAACTAAATCCCTCCAAGATAGAATCACATGATGCCAGAGAAATTCCATCTGAATGGGATTATACTCTCTCACACAGAGAGAGAGATTGGCTACAAACTGAAGGTTCGTCTAGATTCAAAACTACTACTTGAAGAACAAATGGAAACAGTGGCTAGAGGGGTTTTGCACAGTTACTACATACTGTGTGCCATTTGCAATTATCCCTGGACCAAGAGAACCTGTTCAGGGTCACTCATGCTTGCATTCATCTTCCATTTCAAGTACCATAACATGTTCTACCAAGGGACCTTGAAGAGCTTTCAGAAGCTACATCTGGTCCAAAATATGGCAGCTTGGATACAGATGATGTGGAGGCTTCACTTTTCATTGCTTCAGGAGATGCACTGGTGACAGGTGTGATTAAATGTACTGGTTGTCATTTGTAATGCCCTATTTGGCTCTGGACCTGGACCATCTTCTTCTGTGGGTGAAGGTTTGTTCTCCAAATTTCTGTATTTCACTTCTGAACTGAACTGAAGAAGCTTCTTGGATGAGAAGCGAAATGTCTTCAAGGAATAACAAAGGAAGTCCAGTTGCCTTTTGAAAAAGCACTTTTGGGTCACACTGAAGACTTCCTTTTCATTTCCCAGTCTTCTTTGGCCTCATTACTCTCATAATCCCAGAAGCCATTGGTACAGATTTGGGCAATATGTGGGGTGGGGAATTTGTTCTGTGAGTGAACCCCATTGTTCTAGGAGATGAAAAGCAATGAGCGTACTCTTAAAATGTTCAAACCTTTAAAAACATATGCTAGCAACTTAGATTTATGAAGAAAGAAATGAAGCCTCTGATTACAGATGACTGGACCCACCTCCAAAGTCTGCATCAATGTTGGTTTAATTGCATCCTTCATCAAAACTGCCAAAGCACCAGTTACTCCCTAAAACAAAGAGATTTTTGTTTTAGTTTTAAGGTTAATGTTATTTGAATCCAAGAAGAGGTTCAAGCAAACTAACCCAAGGCATCAGGTAATTTAGGTAATAACAAACAAACCTAGTAAGGATAAAGCTAGAATTGATTATTCTAGCTTTATAGAATGCTGGCATCACAAATAAGAAAAAAAGAATGGCCTCAATTTCTATAAACTGTAAATAAGTTTCTGATTTACAACATTTAAACATTATAACTTGAAAGAAGTAACCTGTACCAAATGTAAAAATATATCAAGGCACAGGTCAACAGTGTTATGCGGTTTGATAACTTGACATTATTCAAGACATTATTCAACCCTTTCCCAGGGTTTCTACAAGTGTTAGAAAGGGGGAGAGGCCCCTTAGATTGTGTTGGATTCAGGAGAAATCAAAAGTAGTGTTTGTAAACACAAATTTTCTAGTTCATTCATGCTGCTTTCTATAACCCGCATTGCTGACGTTCTCAGCCTGATGCTCAGGAATTTGAATGTACTGTGGACCTCTCCCTAAATGTCTAGCAAAGTTTCTTGTCCCACCTATAAAGTGTCAGCCTATCTACATTGGAAGACATAAAGAGGCTCTATAGTTTTCAGAGGAAATAAAAATGATACGAAATTGATGTTGAATTTAATTACGGCAGCAAGACTTTTAGTAGCTCAATATTGGAAGAAGGAGGAACTGCCGACTATAGAAGAGTGGACTTTGAAAGTTTCTAATTTGGCGGAAATGGCAAAGATTTCAGCATATTTGAAAGAACAATTGCAACATATTGTGGAATGGAGAAGATGGATTGAATATATTCAGAATAAATATGGAACTAAAAAGTTTCATTTAGCATTTGAATAAGTAGTGGTTTTATATGACGTATTATTAGTTATTTGTTAGTAATATAGTTATTGACTATGGAGAGTTAAAGTGCGATAGAATTTAATGTTTTATTTTTGTTGTTAGCATATTTTAGCTTAAGTTTATGAGTTTATACCCTGTATTCAGCTCTGGGAAGTCGGGGAGGGGGAGGGGGAGGGTAAGGGAGGGTTGGGGGAGGGGAGGGGGGAGGGAGTTTTTTCTATTTAAAAATGTATTGTAAAACTTTTCAATTAAAAAAAATGATGGGGAGTTGCTTTCTAATGATACAGTACATTTGAGCAGCTCACTTCCTGCCATTAAGAAGCACAAAAGTAAATAAGGACAATAAGGAGCATCCTGCTAGGTAAGTAGTGATGTGCGTGAAGGGGTGTGAAAGAGGTAGCAGCTAAGATTCTGATAAATTAGTAGCATGTAACTCTTTTGCCTTCTATGCAAGCATCTTATCCATGGGCAAGCAGCTCTAGCAGACAATGTGAGGGCACTTATAAAATGCCAGCAGAAGAAAATCTGGAAGAATCAAAAGATGCCAGCAATCAGCCTCTCCTAACCATTTTGACTTTTGCAGAATGGGAAGGGGGAGCAGCTAGTACTGAAATTATTAGAGTATTATTGCAATCGTTAAAAGGTGAGGTAAGATTTGGAACCTGGATTATGTCCCATTTTGAAATGGACACCGTAAAGATGGGAAAGAGAAAAAAAAAGGATTGGGAAGTTATATAACCTTCTTTATGAGTAACGGTTACCAGCAACATTGGGGCTTTTAATCATTTTTCTTAAAAGGCAGTTGGATCACTAAAATCATAACTAGCTTGGAAAAATGTATTTCTCAGTTTCCTGTAACAATGGAACCCACTGTCATCCAAAGTAATATAAGAAATATAGGATATACAAATAGATGGTCTTTTTCACTCAACACAGAATTAAACGGAATTTTTTTAAAATCCCATTTATATCCCGCCCTTCTCTGAAGACTCAGGGCGGCTTACAATCTAAGAAGCACAAACCAATGTGCTTAGCAATAGTCTTCATTCTATGTATATGCCTGCTTATTAGGGCTTTCGCCCCCCCCCCAAGCAGCATTATTACAAAGTCAGCTTATTGCCCCCAACAATCTGGGTCCTCATTTTACCGCACTTCATTGCCACACTTTATATCTGATTCTGTAATAACTTTGTTCCCTGTGCCATCATTTTGGTAAACCTGCAAGATTCGTTTTTCTCGTCATGCACACGTATACATAACCCGAACTGGACTGTTGTTTTTCTGTGTCATATAATATATGTGGGTATATGCATAATTCCGTGTTCATTTATTTATTTATGTCATATTTATGTAATGTATATCGGAGGTGATGAACCTTTGAGAGCTGCATGCAATGAAATTTCATTATAATGTATGCCAATTAGTGTACATTCAGTGACAATAAAGTTATTATTCTATAGTAAAGACAATTAATTAATCCTCTCAAATAGGGCATTGTGTTAATCTTTCATGTTTTTAAAAATAACTGGTTAAGATCTAAGATCCAACTGTAGATATCTTTCTTTCTTTCTTTCTTTCTTTCTTTCTTTCTTTCTTTCTTTCTTTCTTTCTTTCTTTCTTTCTTTCTTTCTTTCTTTCTTTCTTTCTTTCTTTCTTTCTTTCCTTTCTAGTCACTATAACTTGTTCATGTACTGGCAATCTGAAAGCCAAAGTTGCCATGTTTTGGAATTTAGCAATCTGTATCCATGAAGAAAATCTATTCATGTGATCACTAAGATATGACAATGACTTGATATCACATAATCAATCAATATCAGTTTTTAAATCTGCAGGCTACAGATTTATTTGTAGGTGACTTCCAGGCTAACTTATTTGCAGGTGCTTTCACATATAGATAGTTTTGTCTGAAGATTTATTAATGGTCCCAAACTGTGCCCTTTAGATTAAAGGTGAATTTTGGTTTTCAATGAAATTTTCAAAGAAACTCAGATTCATTGGAAAGAATTACCGAGAGCTCTGAACTTACAGCCATTCATTTAACAACCAGTTACGGTGAGCTGAAAAAAGTAGCTTATGACTGAACCTCACACTTTTTGGTTGCAGAAATATCCTTATCTGTACACTCTTTGTAAAATGAATAAATTGCTAAGTAGGTGTATTTCTATATTTTTCAAAGATATATAATTTGATAAATGTCATTACTATATAAATAGCTATATATTTATTTCATATTCCTTAAGGCTGCTGAAATACTAATCTTGAGGGTGCCAGTTTAATTTACCATGAAGATATGGCATTAATCCATCAAACATTTTGTTATGAGACAGCCGCCAAATTGCAATCTAGTCTTCAAAACTATGCTCGATGAACACCATATTTTGGCAACAAATCCTGTAGTTCCATTACTGAGGCAGGCTTTCTAAAAAAATCATTATATTTTGGAAAAAAGCTTCTGAGTTTATTAAATATTCAATTTATCTTTCCTTCTCTGCCTCCTCCCACCTCCATTCCTTGCAGCATCTGGTTTTCATCGGTCAATGTGTATTTTAGATTTCATTACACTGTGCTAAAGATGTGATGTAGCACTCTTGAAATTCAAACCAAAGAGAGTTGCTGGGTATATTAAATATTATTCATATCCGAAAGAAATAAAAGAAAGAAGGAATTAGTGGTTTTGGCTGAATATTAAATAAAGAATTGTAAAAACGCATGAAAACATTTTACAGAGACAGAAATGAAAGTAATTTAAAAAATGCATTCACATTTGAATATATGCTATTATTAATCAAAATGAGAGGGCACGATGGCTCAGCGGTTAAAGATACTGGGCTTGTCAGCTAAAAAGCTGACAGTCCAGGTTCGAGACACAAGCGCTGCCCGATGGGTGAGCTCCCGTTACTTGCCTCAGCTCCTGCCTACCTAGCAGTTTGAAAGCATGAAAATTCAAGTAGATTAATGGGTACCACTTTGGTGGGAATGTGATAGTGTTCTGTGTGACTTTGGAGTATAGTCATGCTGGCACCATGACCATGGAATATTGTTTTCGGACAACGCTGGCTCCCTTGGCCAAGAAACAGAGTTAAGCACCATCCTCTAGAGTCGACACGACTGGAAAGAGAAACCTTTACCTTTCTATTCATCAATAGCAATAGCGACAGCACTTAGACTTATATATTGCTTCACAATGCTTTACAGCCCTCTCTGAGCAGTTTACAGAGTCAGCCTATTGGCCCCAACAATCTGGGTCCTCATTTTACTGATCTCGGAAGGATGGAAGGCTGAGTCAATCTTGAGCAAGGTGAGAATCGAACTGCCAAACTGCTGGCAGCCGGCAGTCAGCAGAAGTAGCCTGCAGTACTGCATTCTAACCACTGTGCCGCCACGGTTCTAATCAAATCAAAATGTGCACTCAAGTGAAAGTCAAGATTTTTTGAGTCCAAACATTATTATTATTGTCATTAATGTTCTACAAATAGTTACTTCAATTCCTCTGCCATGTTCTTCACTTCAAAAGGTATAAAAGCAACAGGAAAGCAAAGTGATTGAAGTCCTTTTCAAAAAAAAGCAAGGAGAATGCATGCGTGTAGACTAGTGCTTGGTTCTTTTGAGCAACTGCTTCATGAATAGATAGGTAACATGTTATCTCTTACCTGCACTGTATTTCTAAACCCAAAGAAACATTTTCAAAAAGCATTGCATGCTTACAGCTCATACAAATAATGCAAAATGTAATGCTCTGCACATTAAAGGGAACACTCAAAATTGTCATAAAACACCAACATGGTGGGAACTAGTGTCCTGTGTTCTTTACTAATTGTAGTAGTCTTGGCATCTTCCACCATGTATCCTTTATCATTTGCCGATATATTTTCAGGTGCATTTCAAGATGCTGTGCTTCCCTTTAAAATCCTACATGCCTTAGAGCAGGGGTCTTCAAACTTGGCCCTTTTATGACTTGTGGACTTCAACTCCCAGAATTCCTCAGCTAGCCTGGCTGCGGAATTCTGAGAGTTGAAGTCCACAAGTCATAAAAGGGCCAAGTTTGAAGACCCCTGCCTTACAGGCTGATTGAGGCTGACTGAAATCGTTTATGCTAAACAAAACCTAAAGCTTGCTTATAGAGTGTTTGTTTTCCATTCCTTGTTAATATACAGTATTTGAAGAAGAGTTTTCCATAGGAGAGTGGCTCCTGCATTCCCACCAGCTATAAGATTTGCACCCTCACTTTTACAGCATGCATTTGGGGACAGAGACATGTGTAGACAGAGGTACCAGGGAACTGATAAGGTTTTGCCTGATGCTAAATGGTGGTATCATTTTATGATTATATCATAATTGCTTGTATTATTATTTGACAAAATTGACTATTTTTATGATTACTGTATCATTTTATCATATGTTGCTGCTTGTCCACCACTGAAACATTATGAAAACATTATAAATAAGTAATACACACCAAATCTTGTGCTGTCACAGGTTCCCCTTTTGTGTTGTTAGCAACCACAATTTTTCCCAGTCTCTCTTTCATATCAGACAGGCTACTGGTTAGCGCTAATATTGCCATAATTTCACTTGCAACAGCTATATCAAACTGAGTCTGTGAACAGAAAAGGAAAGATATAGAAAATAGACAATCAAAGCGCATTACTGGATATCCTACATGCCTAGCATAGTCTCATAGCTGTCAGCTATGAGAATTTAAAAACAAAAAACAAAAACCCAGAAGGTGGTCATGGAAACCACTTGTATATTCTTGCTAAGAAAACCACAAAGCAATCTGCAGTTTATTTAGATACCATGTCAAGCTCAGTTGTAGGAGATTTTATATTGTTCTCTATTGGTCTGTAAAGCTGGCAAGATCAGCACAGTGCAAGATAAAATCCTGAGAGCTTAGTACCTAGATGAGTGCTAGGAATGATGGCTAAATGGTTTGATTCCTGTAGCCCTAGGGAAAGCTTACAACATACTCTCTCATTTAACATGGTAAAGGACAACATTGCCTTTATGGTTATATGGAAGACCAATTTCTTATCTAGTTTTTATTTTATTTATATTTATTTATTTATATTTAAATTTATATACCGCCCTATTCCTGTAGGGCTCAGGGCGGTTTACAGGGAAAATTAAAAGTTAAAATACATCATATACAATTAAAAACGATTAAAACTAAGATTAAATTAATCCCTGAACTTAACTAAAACCCCATTAATTAAATAATTAAAACCCCTCAGTCTGGTTAGTTAGTTAGTTCTCTACCTGTTTATGTAAAGAACTAGGACCACCTACCTGCCCATCACATTAAGCTTGAAGGAGGTTGTATATTCCATTTGATATCCTTCTCTTATATTTTGTTTAGCAATAGGCTCTTAAGTGCTCTCAAGGGTATACTGGAATCTCAGGTGGCCATTCCATCCATATAACTTTTGAGCTAATTTATCAATAGAGGTAATCCATTGAGTTCTAGTTCTACATATTTTTTCAGCTCTGTCTAATTCTATGTTGAAATGAAATTATTCCTGTATGCTATAGATCAGAGGTCTTCAAACTCGGCCCTTTTATGACTCATGGACTTCAACTCCCAGAATTTCTCAGCCAGGCATGGTGGCTAAGGAATTCTGGAAGTTGAAGTCCATGAGTCATAAAAGGGCCGAGTTTGAAGACCCCTGCTATAGATAGTAAAGCAGATTGAACTTCTGGAATAAACATAGATTATGTTTAACCTAAACAGAAACAATGATCCTAAATTGTATCTCAAGTTATGGTGCAGCTGTATTCATTTCTAAACTTTGGTATATCAATTTACTGAAATAATAGCAGGAACAAAGCGTCATAAAGTGTACATGAAATTTAATCTCAAACATACAATGTATTGGAACTTTATTTACCTGGCGAGAAAATCCCTTCTCTGTATTTGCTTGGCCAATTGTTATTTTTCTAAGGAATCTATCATTTGTATCCACCACTGAAAAGAAAACAAATAGCTGAAACGTTTACTAAAGCATCAAAGCCTCTGTTCTTCTACCAAAATTGGGTGGGAAATGTTTGCATATCTCACTCTGTTAATATGATATATTACAGATATAATTTAAACATACACATATTTCATTATCTTAATGCATATTCTTCTTCTTTTGAAAGGCTATGGAAGTGTGGAACTGTAGCAAGATAGAGCAACAGAAGTTTTTGTGTGGTTGAATTTTGCTGCAAATTCTTAGATGGGACTAGAATAATTACATTTTTTTTGCAATAAGATGATTATAGAATGTCTAAAATATTCACTCCTGAGTGCAAATTATTAATATTTTTAACACAGACACAAAGTCAAAAGACACTTCAAAATATTGCTTAGCAAAATCATAAAATTATCTGCTCTAAACTTTGTTCATAGGAAAATTTAACCTTTCAGCTACAAAGATAGAAAGACCTTTCCTTAGAATTCCCCCCGGATTGACCATTTTTCTGAACATTCATTATTGGAACCTCCTTTTTCAATTAAAAGTGTTTGTAAAACAATCCAAATTACCCTTGGATCCAATAATGGTTGGAAATAAGGATATTTTGAGAAATTTAAAGACTGTTAATATTTGGATGAGGGATCTCCAGGGAACATCAAAACTATAGGTTAGACAGGGGTAGGCAACCTCAGCTCTTTTATGACTCATGGACTTCAACTCTCAGAATTCTGGGAGTTGAAGTCCATGAGTCATAAAAGAGCCGAGGTTGCCTAACCCTGGGTTAGACTGTTAGACAAAAAAAAAAAATAATGTCCCAGAAGATGGAAGATCAAGTCGCTTCCATATTGCTACCAAGAAAACAATATTGACATGTCCATGAAGTTACCAGGAGTTAAATCTGACTTGAAAGAGGCTCTAACTTTACGTTTAGATGAACAATGAGCATGTTCTAAATGATCTTTTTAAGTAGTATGTTTTTATTCTATTTGCCACCCAAAATTTCTTCTGGTAGAGGGGTGATTATGAATGTTTGTTCAGTAAAGAAATAAAATGAAAATTTGGAAAGACATGCTGTTCTACTGCAATGAATGCAGAAATTTAAGGAAGCCTTTTTTGTTTAATAAGACATTATATGGATTTTAATTCAATATGTATATGGAAAAATACACCACTATCTTACGAGGATCAAACAAGCTTTCTAAAATAACATTTTGTAGGCCACAAATATGGAATGTTTTAAAACCTCTTTCAGTTGCGGATATTTTCTTGATGGTTTTGATTTGTGCTTTTCATTCTGGAAAGAAAGCTATTTTCACTTTACAACATCAAGGAAGAAGAATGCAATGACTAACTTATAGGGGTGTTCCATGCTACATCTAAAAAGCGGACAAGTTTATAATTTTTTGATAGGATGTATACATGGACAAGTAACTGAAGTTGTGCTATCTAGATTTACCAAAATGCATTATGTATTTGTTCTATGATTACTTAGTATGTTAAATTCCATCTGCTGAATATATATTTCTACTCTATGACCAAAGTCAGCCTGTGACAGCCTTAGATTTGATGACAGCAGAACAAGGGCTATGCACAGGGAGAGGTGCACAGGCTTTCACAGACAAACGGAAGTCATGGCCAGTCAGGGTCCTGATTACATGGAAGAAGCATAAATATATCCTACTAGCTACAGCAATGAATAAAATGATGAGATGCGTGTTGTTATGTTTTAAAGCAAACCCTCTCCTTTTGTATTTCTTGACATCAGAAAAAAATATACATGTCATAGGTTTGTTTGCTCCTTTAACAGATGCCTACTGAAGAAATATCCAACACTGTTATTTATGATCCCTTCATCCAATTCTAAATGCAGGTTTTTAAAGAAGTGGAACCTGTGAGTGTCAAAAACAGACTGTGGCAAAAATACACCATCCTAATACTTTCATACACTCACAGGATATGTGTATTTTTGAGGAAGACACACAATTTATACTCTTTGGCTTACCTATCGCCAAGCCATTGTTTATAATTGTCATCAATTCCCTTTCCAGTTTCTATGGTATTATGAAAAACTAAGGAAATCAAAAATAGTTTCACTACAGCTTTCCACCACAAATTGCGTATGCTGCTTTTATTCTGGGTGAGTTGGGTTCTTACAAGCAGGATATTTCACATTCTCACATTCACCAAATTTGCTGAGAATTGCAAAAAGCTTAAGGAATGGGAAGAACATTTACATAGCTTTTATGTCAGGTTTTTGTGGGTCTTTAGCCCAGAGCAATAAAATCACTGAGTTAAAATAAGAAAAGGGGAAACGCTTATCATATTTCCAGTTCTCAAAATTCAAAGTACAAAATATACAGGAAAAATCAAGACCGAACTTATTAACGTGTTACCAAAATACTAATCAGGATAGTGTCAGATGTTGCTCTGCTTCCAGACCCCATTATCAAGTCACAAAAGATAGTTAAGCAAATGCATAGATTTCTTTTCCTTTTCACTGAATAACTTAATCAGTTCTGAGAAGAAATTTTTGCCAAAAACTGCATATAAAACTTTGCTTCTTTCAAAAGTAATTGTTTACGTTAGGCTTGAAACTTTCCAGAATATATCTGGTCGATGACTTTATGCAAGAGCAAAGTAGACCAGATGGAGACTCCTTGTGTTTAATACCTACCCCTTTGCCACGTTATCGTAGAGGTGTCTATATCAAGTCGCACAAATTTGTTAATCTCATCTGCGGTTAATGTATCAGGATCTATTTTGGTTATTCCGAGCCGCTAAAAACAAATAAAGAAAAAAGAGATAGAAATAGACAATTGACCATAGTAGCCATGGTGGCCTATTCAAGGAACATAAATTCTTCTCATACAAGCTAAACTGTGCCTACATAGCACCTAAAGCCTGATCTGATCCACTGCAGTTTTTCTTAATGTAGAAATGAAACAGGCAGAGGTTCATCCCAACAGATATTCCAGTTCTAATTTTCTTTTCCAGTGGAAGAAGAAAGAGGAGAAAAAGCAGCAGCAAATATAGTAATATATCTTGAGAGTGAAGTATGAAACAATTCATTCCCAAAATGGCTGAAATATTGTGAAAGAAACCATAAGCCCTATCAACTACTATAATTACTGCATGCAAAGGAAAGTGACAAATATTCAGTAGGATATTAGGTGGTGAAGGTCCTGTTTGCCCAAAGGAGCACAAAATTGAGGTTTAGCCATCTTTACAATGAACCGGATATGAGGTTATGAGAAGGAAACTTTACTCGGAGCAGAGACTCTTCAATATTCTGGGTCCAGCTGCCTAGAGGGCTCACCTCCATCCTATAGACATGAGTAGCAGAACTACTAATAAGAGGCTCAATAGGAGGCAGTTATTGAATCTCCAATGTGTGTTGTTAAACAAATATCTTGAATGACATACTTAAGTTAATCTCTAGCAGATAAGGCTATTGTGAATGCAGAATGGGATAAGAGACTAATTTCTTCCTAATTCTGTATACGGTTCTCCCTTTCTTTTGATTCCAATGGTTCTTCTTTATTGTTAAAAGGCCCAGGAAATTCTTACTGATATACAGCCTTGAATCTAATTAAAAGGTAAAGGTAAAAGTTCCCCCACGCATGTGTGCTAGTCATTTCCAACTCTAGGGGCCGGTGCTCATCTCTATTTCAAAGCCGAAGAGCCAGCGCTTGTCCGAGGACGTCTCCGTGGTCATGTGGCCGGCATGACTAGACACCAAAGGCGCACGGAACGCTGTTACCTTCCCATCGTAGTGGTCCTTATTTTTCTACTTACATTTTTACATGCTTTCGAACTGCTAGGTTGGCAGAAGCTGGGACGAGTAACAGGCGCTCACTCTGTTATGCGGCACTCGGGATTTGACCTGCCAAACTGCCGACCATCTGATCGACAAGCTCAGCGTCCTAACCCACTGAGCCACCGCGTCCCTTCATATATCCCTACAGATATACAAACTTCTACAGCATTCTGTGATTGAGAGACTTTGATAACAATCGTTTTTCAAATCTCCCTGCTCCACATAGCCGATTTTCTAAACAAACTGCATTCTTTGATCTTTTTCTGTAAATTTCTAATTGAAGAGAAATAACCCACTGAGCCACCGCGTCCCTTCTTGAATCTAATTAAGCTACTACTAATAACTTAGATGTCCAAAATGTAAAGTATAATTATAATTTTCATTCCAAACTAAGTTCTCTTTCCTTCACTTTTTCAAAAATACGTTGGTCAGCATTTTATGCAACTACAATAATCTTAGCTTTTGATTACAGAAATTAAATATATTCAGTGCTTTTATATACAAAATGTACAGCAGGATTGTTTTCCTCTGTAAGACTGAGAATCATAATCAAATCCAGTAATTCCCAGAGAACACATTTAACAGTCAAGATAAATAGCTGCCTGGCATTGTTTTACATTTCCAGTCTGCTATTTGTAATCTGTCAGTGAGAAAAATCAAGGAATTTCAGCAAGATATCTACATAATCTTTTCAGCATCCCCCAACCATGTAATAAGTGGCATTAATTTAAAGATTTTTCCAGCTACTTAAATAATTCTGGTCCATGTAATTATTCTGAATCTACCTTGCTTTTTTCATAGATGTGGGCAGTGTATACATAAGCATTTTCCCCATCCTCGTGGTGATTCAGAACTTGGTGGTTTGCTTGAAGCTGAACAACTAAAGAGTATAAATATACTGTATTTAAAGGTAAATATTTTTTATTCACTTCGAAGTCCATTGGACTGTAACTTAAAGCTACTAACCACTTTTTAACAGCTTTAAAAATGTAAGTTGCAGAAAGCACATGAAAATGCCTTCCCATTGTTCTTTTAGAGCATATGGAATTCCATACGATGGAAGAAAATAGTTACATTAAAGATAAAATTAAAGGTTTCTGACTCATGTCTGACTCTAGGGAGCGGTGCTTATCTCCGTTACTTAGCTGAGGGAGCCAGCATTGTCCCAAGACATTTCTGTGGTCATGTGGCCAACATGACTATATGCCAAGCTGTATGGAACGCTGTTACCTTCCCACCAGAAGTGGTACCTATTTATCTACCCAAATTTGCATATTTTCGAACTGCTAGGTGGGCAGGAACTGAGGTAGGTAATGTGTGTTCACACCATTGTGCACCACTCAGGTGTTGAACCTGGGCTGCCAGCTTTCCAGTTGACAAGCTCAGCATCTTTTATCGTGCCTCAGTTACTTTTATTTTATCCTATTCTTGTCTGTAGACCAGCCTTTATTAGAATTGCCTCCTCCTCCTCTTCTCGTTAAAATCTGTATCAACTTTATTTTATTTTAAAAAGAAAAGCCCAAACCAGTGTCTTCCAAAAGATTCTCTATTCCTTAAAAAATTACTTACTTTCATGCGTGCAAGCTGTATAGCTGAAAATTTCCTTTCTCCATGGACTAATGGAACCAATCTATTATATAAGGCCTGGAAAAAATACAGCAGTAAAAATCAGTAAGTGCTATTTCAATCAGGTATTATAGACAGATAACTTTATCTGTAATAATTCTGTTCAGGCTTTGTATCCATGTTCCAAAGCTGTTCTAAGCATGCCTCCATTTACCGTTGCTTCTGAGATAATTTCCCCCCTTTTTAAAAGGAAATAAAGCCAGTTGCTATAAAATGAGTTGGTGTCATAATTAATAAAATGCACGTGAGGGCTTCAGCAGATGGATTGTGTAGTACTGAAAAGCTGACCTGAAAACCGAAAAACTGAAAACACCAATGTGTGTCAGTTTTAGGGGATAGAATTACATTTAGTAATTTAGTAAGTCTCCTTAACTACAGCATTTATTTAATCACCCCTCCCTCTGAGGTTTTATGATAGGGAATCTAATTTTTTCCTTGTCTAATATTTTAAATAGTCTGGCCCTCGAAACCTGGTCTGTTCTTATTTATGCAGTAGATTGGAACTAATTTTTGAGTCACTCAAATGCAGTTTTCCACCAACTTGGTTTCCTCCCAAGTGTTGCATTGCAACTCCCAGAACTGAGAGATGGCCATCATTTTGTCCTGGAGTTCCCATTCCTTTTTTGAGCCAAATGTAACAGGAGAAAGGGAAAATCAAACTAAAGCTTACATAATGTTGAATGTAAGCCAAGAACTTAGCCAAGCCTAATCCTATCTTTTTGCAATCTAAATTATATGCATTTCAAAAGAAATATTCGAGCCAACAGTTTTTCAACTTTAAAATGCCTTTTATGAGAAAGCGCAGTGTGTGTAGCAATCAAACTTATAGTTTGATGTGGCATGTCACAATTAAAAGACTGTCCTGGAGGTCATGGGGAATATATTTTTTTCCAGCTCAAAGATTTATGTATATCTATGGGGTTACTATCAATGGTGCTACATACCTATCTTTCTCAAAATAAGAATACCTGAACAAGCAACTTGGCCTCTGCATCCCTTTCAAAGTTTTGGGCTATTTCTAATAATATACCATATGTCCAGGATAGCAATTTTAATATGACAGATTCCATCATAGATTTCTGCCCACTACAGCACGGGTTCATTGAGTTCCAATCAGACTTCAGGAGCAGAAACAAATCCATTTTCAAGATTTCTCAACTCCGGTAACTTTAAGACATATGGACTTCAACTTCCAGAATTCCTCAGTCAGCATATGCTGGTTGGGGAATACTGGGAGTTGAAGACCACATATCTTAAAGTTGCCAAGGTTTAGACACCTTCAGTTAATGTCTACAAGCATGAGTCAGAATAGACACTGCCTTCTTTTTTAAAAAAAATAATAGCCCCCAGGGTCATAACTGTTCTGCTGTACATGTACTTTTTTAAAAAAAAATCATGCTAGGATCAGAAAGGGGTTGAAACTTTGAATCATTCTGTTATCATTTAAAAAATCTCTCCTTCAAAATATGAAGGAAGGAAGGAAGGAAGGAAGGAAGGAAGGAAGGAAGGAAGGAAGGAAGGAAGGAAGGAAGGAAGGAAGGAAGGATTGATTCAGAGGGAATAAAGCAAGGGGAAAACCCAATTTCTCTTTTCTCCACACAAGTTTCAGACCTTCAAATTCCTAGCAGTCAATGATGAAATATTTGAAATGGCTTTAATTATTATATTCTTAAAATTGCATTTCACAGCAAATTATTGTGGAGTGAAGAATTATTCTTACCTTATCAGATTGAGTGTTCTCATGTAGAATCCTAGCGTCTATGGCAGCAGCTAGCAAATTATTTGCTGCAGTAATGGCATGAATATCACCAGTTAAGTGAAGGTTGAACTATAAAGGAATGAAATATGAGAAAGACATTCTTTTTGCACACTTCATTAAACTGGTGTCAGTTGTTTCAACCCATCCAAACACTTTCACTTCTGGGATTAGTAGTTCAGATAAGTAGTTTGAAATATTATGGAATTCATAACTGTCATGATTGAAGTGATTTATTACGCTATAGATGGTCTCAGTTCTATGTTCTGTAACTTAGTTCTCATGACCTAAGCAGAAATTCATACAAGAAAGTTGAAAATATTACTTTTTAAATGTGGCAGGCTGTGGGTGATTTGCACATTTAAAAATCATTTTGATTTATGATTTGGATAAAGAGGAACAAAAATGACATGTTTTTAAAATAACTGTAGGAATCCACCTCAGACTCTATACGAAATAAAATCTGGGTGGCAAGTAAAGCTTTTCATATGTTTCCTTAACTAAAAGGTTTAATTAATATCCTTGAGAAAATCACAGACTGAGTCTGTCTGTGTGTCTGATTATCATGTATCTACATAATTTATAGGTAAAGGTAAAGGTTCCCCCGCACATGTGTGCTAGTCGTTTCCAACTCTAGGGGCCGGTGCTCATCTCCGTTTCAAAGCCGAAGAGCCAGCGCTTGTCCGAGGACGTCTCCGTGGTCATGTGGCCGGCATGACTAGACGCCAAAGGTGCACGGAACACTGTTACCTTCCCATTGTAGTGGTCCCTATTTTTCTACTTGCATTTTTTACGTGCTTTTGAACTGCTAGGTTGGCAGAAGCTGGGACGAGTAACAGGCACTCACTCTGTTACGCGGCACTCGGGATTCGACCCGCCAAACTGCCGACCTTCTGATCAACAAGCTCAGCGTCCTAACCCACTGAGCCACACATTTCACAGAACAAGTGACTCTTACAAGTTAAAACAATCAATCAATAACTACAAATGTTATTATAATTATTAACAATTAAAACATATACAATTTTTAAAAAACCAAGCTAAAGTGAAAATTAAAAGAATGGACATTGTAAATAGTGCAGCCATCTCACTAGCTCACCCATTTCCTTGGCTCCCCAGGCCTGTTGATGCAACCAAATCTTGAGTGACTCTCAGAAGCTCAGCGATGAGGCCAACTTCACCTCAGTGAGTCCACAATGTGGGGACAATTTCAGAGAAGCCCACTGCCTATGGTCCACTAAAAGTAGCTTCCTAGAGATGGAACCCATAACTTGCCCTCTCTACTAAATCTAGAGAGATGGGCAGATAAAATTGGGGAGAGGCGGTTCTCAAATAATCTGGTCCCATGCCATAAGGGCTTTACAGATCAATACCAGCACCTTGAATTGGGTCTGGAAACAAATTGGTAACCAAAGCAGCTCATGAAGCAGAAGTGTAATGTGTGTTCTGCAAGAAACACACATAATTGCTGATGCCACTGCATTTTAAACCAGCTGAATTTCCCACAAACTCTTCAAAGGCAGCCCCATGTATAGTGCATTGCAGTAGTCGGAGACATGACTATGCATTGAGTGACTGTGAGTAGAGCCCCTTGGTCTAGGATCACATGCAAACTGGTACACAAAATGAAAATTTCAGGATGGACCCTGGTATAAGCCAAGGAAGGTGGAGAGCACTAGAAACAAGGGAGTCAATTCTTTCTAGGTCTGCCTGGCTGAACCCTTGTTTTGTCTGAATCTAGGATGTCCTTCAATGCTACCAAATATGAAATGTGTACCCCTCCTCAAGCAGCAAATTATCTTGGCCCAAGCTAAAGTCATTATTTAAAAATTAAAGTTGGCTTGCCATTTAAATAAATTTCACAGAAGTACTGTCTCTGTGCTTTTACTACTTCTCAATTAGGGCCTCTGCATTATTTAGTTTTCCAAAGCAAATGTGTGCTTACCTCTTCCATGGGTATGACTTGAGCATATCCACCTCCTGCTGCTCCTCCTACACAATAAAGAAAACATGTTAGCAAACTCTGGAGGATAAAGGTCACAATTTCCCCTCATTTCAGGTTAACATTCACTCAGCTCAGAATATGATCCGGAAGCTAATCCAATTTCCTTACATCAGATTTGGATTGCCTATTGTCTTCAGCATCTTTTGGGCCAGTGAAAACACCTCAAGAACCCCTGGAAAGGGTAAACGTTCGGTAAATTTGGAAGCGTTTAAAGGATTTCAGGCATCTGAGGGTCAAAACTCAGGAGACTGCCAACACTTTTCCAGACTAACACATTGTATTAAAAAACATCAGCTTTCCTCAGCTATAGCTACAGGGGTTTAAGGAATGAAACAAATTTATTCCTCTCAAACTGGGTTCCAAATATGGGGAGGGGAGTTTAAAAAACAAATAGGGTGTCTTAAACTTTGCAGAACTTAAGGTGATGTAATAAGCTGTCAAAATAGCCTTGGGAGACATAGCCAAGAGAACAGTCTGATAAACAAAATTTGAGTCCAGAGGATTAATGGGGTGCAATAAGTGTCTTAGAAGAGACTTTTCCTAGTTCTCTGGAAAGGAAAGGTAAGGAAGAGAGGAAGTGTTTTCACTTTCAAACTTACAAGATGTTACTGCAACCTTAGAATAAGGGTAGTCTTGGTTTTGGTTTCTTGTCTGAACTACCTTACAAACTGCTAAGCCAGGGATCTCCAAACTTGGCAATTTTAAGACTTGTGGACTTCAACTCCCAGAATTCCCCAGTCAGCATGGAGGGCAGAGAAATACTGGGAGTTGAAGAGCACAAGTCTTAAAGTTGCCAAGTTTGGAGACCCCTGTGTTAAGCAATTACAAAAAGTCCATGACTTTTTGCCCAATCTCCTCTGCTAATAACATGATGGAAGCAGCCAATCCTCCTGTGATTTTCAAAGGGAAATTACTGCCTGCTCTTATATGAGGAAGCAATGCTTACCTTTAACACCAAAAGTAGGTCCTTGAGAAGGCTGTCTCAGGCAGGCAAAAGAATTTATTTTAAGGTGGGCTGTCAGTGCTTGGACCAAGCCAATCGTCACAGTGCTCTTCCCTTCCCCAAGAGGTGTCGGTGTAATCCTAACAAAATAAGATGATAAGTCACATTCCATCAATAGGTTTGCTGGCTCTAGCCTAAATAAGGATATTTCAATCAATAATGATATTTTACCATTCTTATGTAAAAATCATCCAGGCAGAAACATATGCCAATCATAGAATAAAACAGAAAGAATATAATCTAGGATGTTATATAAATTAGACAATTAGTTCTGATAATTAATCATATTAGACCTTTAATATGAGACATATTAAAGGTGTGAACAGGGATATACCAATGCATCTATACCTCCTACCCAAATTACTGTTTTATATTATAAGTTATTATTTTAGCAAAATAAATTGTCAATAAACTTAGAGAGAGCTTGGGAAGGATTCCATGGATGAGAATCCTCAAGGGGAAAACAACTCAAGAAGCTTGGGAAATTTTGAAAAGTGAGATTATAAAAGCCCAGTCTAGCACAATACCAACAAAGAAGAAAAATAACAGCTCTCAAAAGAAACCAGCATGGCTGCATGAAGAACTCTCTGATAAATTGAAAGACAAAAAGGACAAGTATAAAAAGTGGAAAGAGGGGCACATAACTAAGCCTGAATATCAGGAAATAGCCCGAGCCTGCAAAGATGAAGTGAGGAAAGCTAAGGCTCAAAATGAACTAAGACTTGCGACAAAAGTCAAAAATAACAAAAAAAGCTTCTTTCAACATGTAAAAAACAAGAAAAAAAGTTAAGGAAACAATTAGTCCATTAGTGGGAGAAAGTGGCAAGAAGCTGACAAGCAACAGGGAGAAAGCAGAACTATTTAACTTGTTTTTTGCATCCATCTTTACACAAAGGAGAAAAACAGTCCAACCTATCAAAAACAGTACTGTAAAAAACAGATTAGAAACACAAGTTAAGATAGGCAAGAAAAGGGTAAGTGAGGCTGGAGCGTGCAGACTTCAGTCAGGTCTGTCAGCATGGTGGCAGGTGGGAGTGCCAGGGAAATGCCACTTTGTAGGACAGAAGTACTTGCAAGTCCTGCCCCAGCTATGGTGAGGAGCAGCAACTGCCTCTGTGCCCAGGGGGTGAGGAGAAGGAAACAGAGGGGCGCGGTGGCTGGGCTGCCTTCTGGCCCACTGGATTTGGGGTTTTCCTTTGATTGCAAGCTGGGGTGGGCCAGCCCCTCGCTGTCTCCAGGGTAGCCCTGGGCCAAATTTAAATACCCCATGGACACGTTATCCCCTCTTCCTCCTTTTGTCTTTGATGTAGCTGCAACTGACTCCTTCCTCAGGCTGTGCGCAGCTTCTGGAAGCGCCAATCAGCTGGAGCCTGGTGCAGATCCTGGGTGCTCAGCGGAGCTCCGGCAACAGTGCCACTCCAGCTGGCTCTCCCACAGACCTGTGCTGGGTTGTCGCCGCTTCAGCTCATCCCGCTACAAACCTATCGTAAGAGTACCACCTGCCAGGTGTTGACATACCACCAGTGGTACGTGTACCATGGTAGAAAAGCCCTGGACTAGATGACCTCCAAGGTCCCTTCCAACATTATTGTTTTTATTGTTGTTGTTATTATTATTATACACTAAATCACAACATCAGTAAGATAGGATTTCTCAAGTTTTGCAGTGCTACGATCCACTACAATTCCCTATAGGACTGAACTTTATCATCATTCTGATATTCCCAAGAATCTGCTCTAAATAATAACATTTAACTAAAGCTTAAAACCCTAAGACCCGCAGAAATGCAGTGATTTTGAAATGCAAGGCTAGCTTGGAAAAAAAAATCTTCCATACAATAAATCTCTTTGAGCTGCATGGCATTTCTTGATAATAAAACATTAGAAACTTGGATGATTGAGAACATATGGAAAAACAGCTTGATAACCTTCTTGAGTGTGAACAGTGAAGACATGAGGGTTAAAACTTTTCTTTATTTAATTTCTCCTTTTTAAACATAGTTGATATGGTACACAAATAATAAAGTCAGTGTTAAAAGCATTACCATTTGAGAGATATTATGTGCAATCAAAATTCAGCGGCAATATTTTGGCTTTAGAATTGGCTGAGTGACAAAGAATTGAGGCCTTTGAACTATGGTGCTGGAGAAGACTCCTGCGAGTCCCTTGGACTGTGAGGCGTTCAAACCGGTCAGTCCTAGTGGAGATCAACCCTGACTGCTCTTTAGAAGGCCTGATCCTCAAGTTGAAACTGAAATACTTTGGCCACTTAATGAGAAGGAAGGACTCATTGGAGAAGAGCCTGATGCTGGGAAAGATTGAGGACAAGAGAATGAGGTGGCTGGATGGAGTCACTGAAGCAGTAGGCGTGAGCTTAAATGGACTCCAGAAGATGGTAGAGGACAGGAAGGCCTGGAGGAACGTTGTCCATGGGGTTGCAATGGGTTGGACACGAGTTTGCAACTAACGACAACAACAACAAAATCAATGTTGTGCCTAGGGGTTTCTGAAGTGATGGTCACTAGCTTCAAAATGGCAGGCACCATTAGCTGATCAAAACTCTGCCTCTGTTTATCATGTGAATATATTATAAAGAGTGGTGATTCAATGACCTGGTGACATCCACCACTTTAAAGAGGTGACCTTGCTGCTAATGCCTTTCTACCATCTGACTGAATAAGAAGAGGCATATGTATAATAAAAAAAATCTCATGCATAAATCTCAATTATGCACAACATTCTATTATAAATGATTAAATAGAAGTTAAATTCTTCAATGGGTACCTAAGCTGAAGACCTGTTTTTCTCACGGTCTACTAAGGCCAGGTTGTCAACAGAGCCGGATATCCGTAATATGACTGGAATATAGTTTTTGGGGTCCTCAGTTTTAATGAAATGTTGCTTTATGATTTATGTTTTGCATGGTGAATTGTGCAGACACAAGACTGAGCTGGACAGGTGAGTAAATTCATTTAATCAATAAACCCCCGTATTTTCAGAATCATTAGAGCAAATGTACAAATTCATATTTTTACTGCTCTGCCTGGATATGCCAGCTGTCCAGAAAGCCTGGAGATGCTCCTGTTTGGGCTCTGGTTTTGTCTCCGCATGCAAAAAAATGATTCCCTTTAGATGTAGTCCACATTTTCCTTACCCTTATGCCTAGAGAAGAGGGCTTCTTCAGGCAGAGCAATAAGAATGTGAGCTTTTGCTGTGATGTTATTTGTTCAACAAATTAACTAGTTGTCAAGAACTAAATCAAACAGAGCTCAATACAATAGTAGCACACCCAGTATTCCTTACTACAGCCCCTCAAATTTCTGGTCTGTATGATCTTAAAATGATATTTTAATTCAATATATTTTACTGGTGTGAAAGGAAGTTGCATCAATCATATGCTAACAGTGCTGCAATATTGTCTTTTTTTTTAACAATTAACCATTTTCGGTGTATACAATTAATTTCACAAGTTCCCTATAAATAGTCTTAATTCATCCCCCAAAGGGAAGTATAGGATTTTTCCAGTTTCCAATGCTCCATGGCAATATTTTGAGATTTTGAAAAATTGCAGTCCGGAGACCTTATTCGTCATCCACATCCATCCTGCTGAAACTGTTCCTTGCAGAAGATTGTGAAATATAAACAAGTAAATTCCTCCCCTTGTTTTCCTTCTCTACAAAATCATTTCACTGTCTTCACAATTTCTTAACGAAGCCAATATTTATGCTGTGTGCCATTTTCATGAAACTGTCCAGAAGAAAAAGATAAGATGTGCTTCTTTAATACTTCTCGGTTTGAAAAGGATGCTCTTTTACAACATCCTCTGTGGGGGGAAAAAACTATCTCGATCAAACTAGACCCAGGGTCAGCAACCTTAAACACTCAAAGAGCCACCTGGACCTGTTTCCCAGAAGAAGAAAAAACACTGGGAGCTGTAAAATGCACGCGCGCATGTGCACACACATGGGGGGGGAACTTGATTGAAGAGTTTAATTAAAAAATAATAGAGGCTGCTGTGCATGAGTTCTCTCTCTCTCTCTCTGATCTTCTGCTCACCTGGCAAGCTGGCTTCACGCTGTTCTCAGACAAGCTGACACACATTGTTATTGGGCTGGCTCTCCTGCCCTTGAGGGCTGCTGCTTCCTGTGGAGACACAGCAAAGGCAGGAACCCCACCCAATAAGTTTGTCAGCTTCTTGGAGTATGTTATTGTCAAGTTGTTATTGTCATACACAGAGAGGGGGGGAGAGAGAAGGGAAGCACAAGTGCCTCTCTCTGTCTCTGTCTCTCTCTCTGCAAACTGGGAGTCACAGGAAAAGGCTGAAAGAGCCGCATGCGGCTCCAGAGCCGCGGGTTGTTGACCCATGAACTAGACAAAGATGATCCTCTCTAAAAGATAAACTACTTAAAAAATTTATCCAGTTCCTCCAACCAATTATTAATGTGGCCACCAATGAGAAGAAACCAAGGGGGCAAATGGCAATACATGCATTATAATGTGGCTGCACACATTATGTTTCAAACATGGAATCATTGCTAAATATGAAATTTCTGAAATTATATCACAGTATGTTATTGTCAAGTTGTCATAATCGTGGCCTATTATGAAACCAATTATTAGTATTTTCCTTTTGAAATATAAAAGATTAAAGCTGGCTTGCACAAAAGTGCCAGACTCAATTTGGCTAAGATTAGTGTACATCAGTTTAATATATAGCACAGCATAACTGACTATAAATATTCAGTTCCCCTCCTCAAATTTCTGTTAAAACACAATTTACATCTTTTGTGATTTCAGTGCATTCAAAGATATACAAATATTCAGATTCAAATTTAAGAGTTTAATGAATGAATCTCTGAAGCAAACTAGATTCTTTTCAAAATCATCAAACCTAAGTTTGAACTGAATTTTTTGTCTATTCCAAAAATCCAACTAATTAATTTCCAAATGAGAATTAAAATGGAACTGCATCATGTAAGACATTTTGTCAGCTTTGTCACACACTAAAGCAGGGATCGCCAATCTTTCTGGGATGATGGCCCAGTAGGAAAGGGAGGGGCAGGCACCTTTATGCGTGCATGTGTGCACATGCCAAGGTGGCTGCATGTGTATCTGAACAAATGGACGTTCCACAAGTGAGGATGCTAGCGCTAGCGCACGACTCGGCTAGTGCTGGTGAAAGAGTTGCAGCTCAACTAGCACCAGCAAGAGGCTCGCAGCTCAGCTGGTGCTGGCACAAGGGGAGGTGCGCGTGTGCACTGGCCAGCCATTCACGCAGCCCGGTGTCCCAAGAGACCACAACCCAGTACTGGGCCGCTGCCCATAGGTTGGGGACCTCTGCACTAAAATATGGTCAGAATTTAATCCATCTTGGCTAAGAAGGATCTTTTATATTTAAAAAAAATACTAAAATAAAAATAATCCAGATATTTATTTTCATTAGCTAATATCAATCTAAATGTTAAGAATTTGTTCATTCTTTGGTTGCATGCTGAGACACACTGAAATTATTATTCATAGTCAATGTTCCAAAATGCGGATCTATATTATTTAAAATAATTAAATTTCACTCATAACCATGTCCATGTTTATACCTATCTAGCTATCAATCAATCAGACATAATTTTATGCTGCTTCCATCATTTACTCCCAGCAGTTTTGATGTTCTGATTCTTTTAAAATATTATTTCATTAATCATTTCAGAATTATAAATCACAACACATGAAAGACATATAAAGAGAATTAAGAGTTGAAAGAAATAAGTAAACATATAATGTCATAAAGGTTGTAGTTTTCCAATATATCCTTAATTACTAAAAAGTAATAAAAATGAGTGCAATACAGGCATATCTCAGGGACACTGTGGGTTCAGTTCCAGACTACCACAATAAAGCAAATATCACAGTAAAATGAGTCACACAAATGTTTTGGTTTCCCAGGGCATATAAAAGTTATGTTTACACTATACTGTAGCTTACTAAGTGTGCAATAGCATTAGCTCTAAAAAAACCCACAATGTACATACCTTAATTAAATATATATATATATATATATATATATATATATATATATATATATATATATATATATATATATATATATATATATTATTGCTAAAAACAATGCTAATCATTGTCTGACCTCCAGTGAGTCATAATCTTTTTGCTGATGAAAGAGAAGCACAATAAAGCAAAGTGCAACAAAACAAGGTATGCCTGCATGTTTCCCCTTTATTTTTAAGGCAGTGTATAAATAGTCACCTATCTTCTATTTCATAAACTTATAATAGGAAATTTAAGGCTGAGTTTGAACCTTTTAAAAAAATTGTAGGAAAGATAAAGCTTTTAAAAGTACTAATATGATGCAGAGAGTAAAGTGATAAAAATGAGTGCACATACTAAGACTCTTTTGATGAGCCAAGAAGTTTGGGAGAGGAGGATGTATGTAGAAAGAAAAAGTTGTTTTCTTATGTGACAAAACGCTTATGGAAATTAGCAATGCTTATCTAACAGAATTAGACCTGCCTTCTCTAGGATGGCATTGTTCAGATATGTTAAACATCCGGTCCCATAATTCCTATGTAAAGAGGAATTGTTTCTATTTTGGTGTAAAAAACACTGAATACCACAAATTTGCACTGCAATCAGTGCATTTCTGCAGAACAGATTTCAAAACTACCCAAGCAATTCATCTGGGGCATCTCTTTTATCAGCTAGAGAAAATTCAAGTTAAAAACCAAACAAAACTAAATTACATTTTCATTCACATCGTTCCTACTCTATTTCTAAGAGAAAACGCTTGCCAAGATATGCTACATTTAACTGCTTAAATCTGTGATACTTTAGCAAACGCAGTGAAATAAGTAGTTTATTTAAGGTATGTGACATTGGGGATTACATTTTCATTCCCAGGGATATACGAGCATTCATGCAGAAGTGAGCCAAAAGCGGTAACTCCTATTGCATGACCTCCTAAAGACTCAAGCTAGAAATCCACCTCTAATTAGAAACATATTTCCCTGAACTACAGAAACTTTGCAAAAAGTACAGCTGTAGGCTGTAAGCTACATTTGCTTTGGGTAAAAGATGCAATCAGAAATATTTTTTTTATCTTTTAAAAGACCTGAATATTTTGTCTACCATTATTTAACAACAACAATAAAAACCCACGCTATGTAACAATTTTGTGAGCTCAGAAAAATCAATGTTTTCCGGTAGTCTGAATTTCACAATAAGGCCAAAGGAACCAAGTTGCAGGAGCCTCGTATTGGTAGGAGATTTATCCAGTTCCTATCTCTCAGCACAACTTATCTGGTGATCTCTTGATGTTGAAAAGGGAACATTCTGTAAATGTAACATTTTACAGTTGCATTCTGAACCAAAGAGGACAGTTTAAAGAGAACATAAAAGGAAAAAAAAGAAGTACACAGGTAGTTCTCACTTAACGACCAATCACTTAGTGACTGTTCGAAGTTATGATGGACCCCTGAAAAGGTTGTTGTTGTTAGCTGCGAAGTCGTGTCCGACCCATCGCGACCCTATGGACAACGTTCTTCTAGGCCTTCCTGTCCTCTACCATCTTCTGGAGTCCATCTAGGCTCACGCCTACTGCTTCAGTGACTCCATCCAGCCACCTCATTCTCTGTCGTCCCCTTCTTCTCTTGCCCTCAATCTTTCCCAGCATTAAGCTCTTCTCCAGTGAGTCCAGTGAGCCCCTTCATGGATTACTGCCTTGTCGTGGCGAAGGGGCTTGCGTAATTCAATGAAGCTATGAGCTATACCGTGCAGGGCCACCCAAGACGGAAAGGTCATAGCAGAGAGTTCTGACAAAACGTGATCCACTGGAGAAGGAAATGGCAACCCACTCCAGTATCTTTGCCATGAAAACCCTATGGACAGTATCTGAAAAGGTACTCATGACCTAATTTTGAAGTTCTAATACCCGCTCCCTACAATCATATGATTGCACTCTGGATTCTTGGCAACTGGCTCACTTTCACAGTGAGCTGTACTTTCACAGCTGTTTGCAGCGAACCGCAATCACCTGATTTCATTTTTTAATGTTTTCTATTGCATTCACTGCCACAAAAAAGGTTGCAAAATCAGGCACGGTCACGCAATCACCCACTTAATGGCCGCAATGACTTATGACTGCAATTCCAGGCTCAATTACGGTCGTAAATCAAGGACTACCTGTAATACTATACTGGATTCCTGGGATGGGCGGTTAAGAATAGCCTTGATGAACGGAAGGAAGAGCCACAACCAAGATGAAGGTTAGACAAAAGAAATGTGAGTCTGAGGAAGAAATGTAATTTGAAAAACTTCATCCTCCCTAGTTCTCTCGGACAACAAGTGGGTGGAAGAGTGTCCATTCAGACTTCCAAGAATGACATCAGGGCTTTCCAGTTAAAGCAGACTAGGAAACTAAAGTTATAAATGCTAATACCTCACTACTTTTATTATAAAGTTTTAGTAAATCTGAATGCGCTTCCCCTCCCCTTATCTTGAACAATAACTTGTTCCTCAGGGTTATTATTACTGTCCATTATAATTCCACACAAAACAGTCAAGTGATCATAGATAATTCATTCCCCTCCCCCCCCGCCAACGAACGTCTAGAAGTGGCTGCAGATAGTTGCGTGTTATACTCCACTGATTGCTGTTAAAGAGCTAGATAGAATTTTGGAAGATTCTGCAATATTCTAAAAGGAAAACGTGCACACTTTGGTGCCATCTACTGTTTATCTGAGTTTATGCAGCCCTGGTCTGGTAGCCCATCACAAATTACCGGTAAGTGTGACATGGCAAAAATTGTCCTTATTGCTAAAGGCAACGTTCATGCAAGAAGGAGCACCTACTAGAAAATGAAAGTTAGAATGTGTTGAAAAATTAAGCATATTTATATATTTATTGGATTTATGTGCTATCTCATCCAGAGACACCCACACACTTACAGTAGCCCACTGCAAGATAGGCAGCAAATAAATGTAACAAATAAATAATAACAAATATAAACATAAAGCCATGTAGCAATGGGCCTTCATAATAAATAATAATAATAATAATAATAATAATAATAATAATAATAATAATAATAATAATAATAATAATAATAATAATAATAATAATTTAATTTCTATACCGCCCTTCTCCCGAAGGCCTCAGGGCGGTGTACAGGGCAATAAATACAATAAAATACAATATACAAACGTTAAAAAAGAATTAAATAAGTAGCCCAATTACAATAAAATTAATAAAATATAATATTAAAATACCCCCAAACCCATCAGACCAGGCCGGCGTGTTCAAATAAATAAGTTTTTAGGTCCCGGCGGAAGGAGCGAAGGTCAGGAGCCATCCGTAGCTCAACCGGTAAATGGTTCCAAAGGTCTGGCGCGCCCACAGAGAACGCCCTCCCCCTGGGGGCCGCCAGTCGACACTCTTTGACCGATGGCACCGTGAGGAGGCCCTCTCCGTGGGAGCGCACTGGACGAAGGGAAGTTGATGCCGGCAGCAGGTGCTCCCGTAGGTAATCCAGACCCATAATCACAGCAGTGAGACAGGACAGGAGGTCGAGTAGTTGAAAACAAAGGAAAACAATAAAAGATGCATCTCTGGCATGGAGTCCAAATTCTCAAAGCAGAGCTATGTAGCATGTGTTGCTAATTACGTGGGTGACTGGAACCAAAGTAAGCTCTAAGTTAATAAGTAGTGCAAAGAACCTATAGATAACTGGGGACATTTAAAATGAACATAAATATCCATTAATGTAGGCTCTTTATTTCTTACATAACATTTGTATGGCTTGATTTGTAAAAGAGGCAGATTAGGTCCTCACATCATGACCCAAGCTTCTGCTTTGGCAGAGCTGATCAGAGCAATCGCAGTAATCTGTAATTACTGTTGTTTCAGTGAGAGGTAATTTTGTCTTTCCCTTCCAGAATTGCTACTCAGAGAACTTGCAGTTAACATATAAGGAACGGTTGCTGGAATTGGGTATGTCTAGTTTAATGAAGAGAAGGACAAGGGGTGACATGATAGCAGTATTCCAGTATCTCAGGGGCTGCCACAAAGAAGAGGGAGTCAAGCTATTTTCAAAGCACCTGAAGGCAGGACAAGAAGCAATGGATGGAAACTAATCAAGGAGAAAAGCAAACTAGAACTAAGGAGAAACTTCCTGACAGTTAGAACAATTAATCAGTGGAACAACCTGCCTCCAGAAGCTGTGAACACTCCAACATTGGAAGTTTTTAAGAAGAGTTTGGACAACCATTTGTCTGAAATGGTATAGGGCAGTGATGGCGAACCTTTTACAGACCGAGTGCCCAAACTGCAACCCAAAACCCACTTATGTATCATCGGGTGCTGGGGGGGCGTGGCCCATTGGGTGGGTGTGGCCCATTGGGTAGGTGTGGCTGTGGTGGTAACAGCAGACTGGGTGGGACTCAATCAATCAATTCCAAATTTGCGAGATTTTTTTTCCCCGCAAGAAGTTGAAATTTATTGATTGATCAAACCTTTTTTTTTTTTGCACATGGTGGCGGAGGCTTAAAGTGAAAAGGTTTTATAAAACCCAGCTGAAAGCCTAGGACTGGGGTGACGGCATGCGCTCCCACAGAGAGGCGCCTGTGCCATAGTTTCACCACCACAGGTATAGGGTTTCCTGCATGAGCAGGGGAGGTTGGACTAGAAGACCTCTAAGGAACCTTTCCAACTTTATTATTATTGTTATTATTATTAGTTGTAAGTAGAAAATTTGACGTCTGCTTTGAAGACCAAGCATGGCACGGTGGTTAAAGTGTTGGACTAGTGCCAGGGAGACTTGGGTTCTAGTATGTCCTAAATTCAATGGATGATTTTGGGCCAGTACCTCACAGGGGTATTGTTGTGAGTAAAAATGGAAAGTGGAGCTCCACAGTATTTATGCCTTCTTAAGCTGCTAAACAAAAGGCGGACACACAAATAAATAATAAATGTGAATGGTGGCAACCATTCTTCTCAGATAAATGAAAGACATACAAGGCTGTTCAGGATAACTCACAGACATTAATAATGCACGAGAAAGAGGAAAGAAAAATGTTTTAAATGTTGCAGATGGGACCATCTTCTTTAATAAATGAAAATACAAGCTGCATTTTATTATCTAAACAAGAGTAAGGGGAATACGTTTATTAAACTATTTCTTACCCAGCAACCAGTACATAGTTTCCATCTGGCTGATCTTTTAACCTTTCCAACAGAGAAAGACGTACTTTGGCTTTGGTTTGGCCATAGATTTCAATTTCTTCTGTGAGCAATCCTATCTCTTTGGCAAGAATTTGGATAGGTTTTGGAGCCTGTCCCCTGGAAATTTCAATATCACTGCAAAAGCAAACAAATTAAAAATATGTATGAATACTTGGGTGGATATACAATAGGCCACAGAGAACTTACACTTTTAGGACACTTAAATCTTTGAAATCATCTTCTACCTTCAGTTTACCTTTGTGCAAATGATTTTGGGGGAAGCTCTTTGTGCTCCAGGAATGTTGAAGAAACAATATATTGAGTTGCTAAAGAAGTCATTTCCTGTGGCTGAATTCTGAAGCTAACTACATAGGTGTGTAATTTGCCTCTTCTCTCTCAACTTATCACTGCTGGAAGATAGAAAATTTTCAGTGGACTTCCTTTACATGTAAGCTTGGTTTCTCTGAGCCATTGAGAAAAACATACAATGTTCCTCGTCTTTTGTTTTGGAATCATGACCTAATTTGCTCCATCCTTTACTGACAGCCTTTAGATACTTGAAGGAAGCTATTTTGTCTCCCTGTAATGTGCTTTTTAGAAGGGACGCGGTGACTCAGTGGGTTAGGACGCTGAGCTTGTCGATCAGAAGGTCGGCAGTTTGGCGGGTCGAATCCTGAGTGCCGCGTAACAGAGTGAGTGCCTGTTACTCATCCCAGCTTCTGCCAACCTAGCAGTTCGAAAGCACGTAAAAAATGCAAGTAGAAAAATAGGGACCACTACAGTGGGAACGTAACAGCGTTCCGTGCTCTATTCCTATTGCCAGGGACCTGGTGGCTCAGTGGGTTAGGACGCTGAGCTTGTCGATCAGATGGCTGGCAGTTTGGCGGGTCGAATCCTGAGTGCTGCATAACAGAGTGAACGCCTGTTACTTGTCCCAGCTTCTGCCAACCTAGCAGTTCGAAAGCACTGAAAAATGCAAGTCGAAAAATAGGGACCACTACGGTGGGAAGATAACAGCGTTCTCTTCGGCTTTGAAATGGAGACGAGCACTGGCCCCTAGAGTTGGAAACGACTAGCATGCATGTGCGGGGGAACCTTTACCTTTACCTTTTATTCCTATTGACACTGGCATTAGTCTAACCTGAAAGACATAGTTTTAATATGCAACTTTCTCACTGCACTATCCTGTTCTGAGGAAGAGAGTGAAGATCAATGCAAAATGAGCCCCCAGTCACTTGACATATGAGAAAGTGTGCTAGATGTTGCTATGGTTGCTATTGTTGTTATCCGTGGCCAATCGAGATTTAGACAAAGGAAGATAGGGAGCTGCCATCACCTAATTAGATTACTGGTCTGTGTAGCCCATGTGACTGACACTGGCCGCATGCTTCTAAGGTTTCAGGCAGGAATTCTGAAGACTGAACTTGGGACCTACTGCATGTAGACCATGTACTCTTTCCCTGAGCTTCCTCCATCCAACCATGAAGGTCCTGCACCACAGCCTGAATCCTGAGACAAGAAGAACCGAAGAGAGGCATCAGCCCAAAATCAGACTTCCCCAAATTGAGATTCACAGAGAGCGTATTCCACAAAATTCCCTGAAGAATGACATTTCTTTTTTTTATACCATAAGTCTGTTTATCTCTTTATCAATGCAGACCAGGGGATTATTCCTTTCAATCAGTCCAGGAATTAGGCAAACCTGGAATGTAGAAATCTAGTCAAAGCTTCAGACGTGCTCCAGACATGTTGGAGCAAATGTTTCTATTTTCAGATATCCTACACTTCAGCCCAACTCTGCTTGACTAAACCATCCTCAAGCATTTTTCACATTCCAGCCACATGGGCTCCTGTTTATAATCAAGCAAAAGAGTTTGTCTGGAAATTATCACAAATATGCAGTTCTCATTCATAAGAGCAAAATCTCCCTCAAGTTGAGCTTGAATCCTGGTGAGTTTACGAAATGTCCATGTAGTTTTCTTTGTGACAGTATGGAAGCAATTTGGTATTGAGCTCTTCTTCTAATTATCCAACCTAATATGTAGTCCTGGGATTTTTCTAGCGATTCCAATTAAAGTAATAACCAGACTCAATTCTATAGCTTTTTAAAGATTACTTGGAGTTTGATACGTGCTGGCCAGTCCACATTCACAAAAAATACAATTTTGCCAGATTAAAAACGGAACGCAACTACTAATGACTTGACTAATGCCATCTTGTCTGCCTTAAAGTTTTGTTTCAGCAGAATAAATCTTGCAGTCCTTAAGAGAAAAGGCTAAATCAAATTAGAAAAAAATTGAACAAAACAAATCATACTCAAGTTTTAGCAAATGTTTTGCTTTAATACATAGAAACCTTCTGGAAAACAATTTCATACATGGTTCTTACCTTGGAACAGGTGAAATGGGCTGTAGATTCAAGCAACTGAGATTCCATTCCTTAGGTTGCTGGGCTGCTATCTGTAGCTCGCTGAGTTTTATCAAGTTCTTTCAAGAGGAAGAGAGACAAAATTACTTTGCTTTAGTACAGTTGCAATCTATCATTTCAATCTCACTTTTGGGGATTCGTGCTTCCAGAGACTATTTTTTTTCTTTGCAGCTGGAGGATATGAAAGGTATTTTATTGGGGAAGAAGCCTGAAGTAAGAAGGACTCACTTGTACCCTTCAGATCTGTTCCACTTGCCTGCTGACTTTTATAATCACTTTGAAATTTGAGGCACTTTGGCACGTTTTCATTTTACACATATATTTTTGTCACCCTGTTTCATGTTATTACTATTCCTCAGCGCATAGTGTTAAGTCTCAGCACAGAAAAAAAAGGCTTAATACCGTATTTTCCGGCGTATAAGACGACTGGGCGTATAAGACGACCCCCTACATTTCCTGTTAAATTATAGGGTTTGGGCTATACTCGCCGTATAAGACTACCCCTCTTCCAACGCACACCAAATAAAAATTAAAAAACATCAGATTTGGTAATTTTAATTCAAATGCTTATGACATGCAGGTACTTAGTAGGAAAACTGTCACTTATAAACATAAGGCTGTTTGTCATCAAACATGTAAACATAAAACAGTGCAAGTGGATTAAACCTAATAATAATAATAATAATAATAATAATAATAATAATAATAATAATAATAATAATAAGAAGAAGAAGAAGAAGAAGAAGAAGAAGAAGAAGAAGTTGGAAGGGACCTTGGAGGTCATCTAGTCCAACCCCCTGCTAAGGCAGGAAACCCTATACCATTTCACACAAATGGCTGTCCAGTCTCTTCTTAAAAACTTCCAGTGTTGGAACATTCACCACTTCTGGAGGCAGGTTGTTCCACTGGTTAATTGTTCTAACTGTCAGGAAGTTTCTCCTTAGTTCTAGGTTGCTTCTCTCCTTGACTAGTTTCCATCCATTGCTTCTTGTCCTGCTTTCAGGTGCCTTGGAGAATAGCTTGGCTCCCTCTTCTTTGTGGCAGCCCCTGAGATATTGGATCACTGCTATCGTGTCACCCCTCACCCTTCTCTTCGTTAAACTACACATACCCAATTCCAGTAACCCTTTTCCTATTTTCCTAATTTACTTTTTCACTTTTCCTAATTCACTCTAAAGCTTTCCCTGCGCAGAGCCTTAAGTAACCCCAGCTGCCTGCAATTAGTGCAGGTTCACATCCCATCAGGCTCAAGGTTGAGTCAGCCTTCCATCATTCCGAGGTAGGTAAAATGAGGGCTCAGATTGTTGAGAGCAATAAGCTGACTTTGTAATAATGCTGCTTGTGGGGGGGTGAAAGCTCTAATAGGCAGGCATATACATAGAATGAAGGCTATTGCTAAGCACATTGATTTGTGCTTTAAATTGTAAGCCGCCCTGAGTCTTCGGAGAAGGGTGGGATATAAATGGGATTAAAGAAAAGACCAAATGGGAGATCCGCTCCAGGTTTTCCAGCCAGCCCGCCCAGTTCCTGAGTCAAATGTGTCCTTAGAGCTAAGCTGCTGCTCTGCTACGCATTCCCCACCTGCCTTTCAAATTGCTCTTGCATTCCCCACCTGCCTACAGCTGCTCTTCAACTTTAGAAGGAAAAAAGCCCAGACCTCAGCCTGTAAAAAATCACAGACTGCAGCTTCTACTCCAATTGGTCCCGCTTTCCCTGCGCAGACTAAATGGAAGATCCGCTCCAGGTTTTCCAGCCAGCCCTGTCCCTAAAGTTTCAGCACCCGGCGTATAAGACGACCCCTGACTTTTGAGAAGATTTTCATGGGTTAAAAAGTAGTCTTATACGCTGGAATCTACTGTACCATTGTAAGCTTGGTAATGCGTCTGGGGGAAAAGATACAAAAAGAATGTTGTAAAAAAATTGCACATGTGCAGAAGTTATTGCTGGCACCCGAACACATAAGAGACAAATTCAGATCATGAATATTTTATTAATATTTATAACCCTAACCCGAGTTTGGATATGTTTCTTTCCTTTCCTTCCATGCTGGTTGAATGTTTGAACTGTGAACCTGGACTACATCTGTCTTTTGTTGTGTTCCTGTTACATAAAGAGTCACCACGGGACTTACTAACCTGCATGCATATTGCCAATGCCAGATGTTCTACAGCCTCACCTAGATTGCAATCATTGCCTCTTGTTGGATGTCCACGAAAAGCATTCTGTCCTGAAAATGAAAAACAATTGCACCCATGAATCCAGCAGCCTCTTCTTGTGGGAAGATCTTTGGAAAAATGCTGCAAGAAGATAATTGACACCATTAGCTAAGCTACTGCTGAGCAAAGGTGCCATATGAAAGCATAGAAACGCATCAACATGCAAATAAATAGGTAAAAGACAAATAGACAAAAGTGGGCTGAAATATTTATTTATTTATTTTATTGGATTTATATACCGCCCTTCTCCTGAAGGACTCGGGGCGGTGTACAGGGCAATTAAAACACAATATACAGCACATAATATACAAAAATTAAAATAAATTAAACCAAATAGCCCAAGCAATAAAACACGTTCTAAAATTTAAAATTTAAAATCTAAAACCCCAATCCCTCAGTCCAGGCAGGCAAGTTCAAATAACCAAGTCTTCAGGTCGCAGCGAAAAGAGCGAAGGTCGGGAGCCATCCGGAGCTCAACAGGAAGCTGGTTCCAGAGGGCAGGCGCGCCCACAGAGAATGCTCTCCCCCTGGGGGCCGCCAGTTGACATTCCCTGACCAACGGCACCCTGAGGAGTCCCTCTCTATGGGAGCGCACAGGACGATGGGAAGTTAACGCCGGCAAAAGGTACTCCCGTAAATAATCCGGGACCATGCCATTTAGGGCTTTATAGGTCATCACCAGCACCTTGAATCTTGAATATATAATTATTGCAAAAGTAAAGGTCTTTTTCAGAGTAGAAGTGCCAATTGATAGCATGTATCACAAAGCAGTGATGACTTCTCATATATAAGTTTTTTTTCAGCCAACTAACAGTGACAACAAACCATCAGATGCTGACAAATTCACATAAAGTTTTGCATGATTTAATCCTGCAGAGATGATCGGGAAGAATCGGGAGAAACCTGTAGGCTTACAAGCAAATTATGCCTTTTGTTGGCACTTCAGAATCACCTCACTTAATTCCTGGTTGCTTAGCAGCCATTCAAAGTTATGATGGACCCAGTTCTGGAGTTCTGATAGCTGCACACATCCCCATGGTCACATGACTGCATTTTGGGTGCTTGGCAACTGGCTCCATTTTATGGCTGCTTGGAGGGTTTCCCTCCCCCCCGATCATGTGACTGCAATTTATAATGCTTTTTTGCTGGTTTCCTACCTTTTCTGTCAGTTTCCAGTAATAATACCCATACGAATACACTTGCATCAATCGACAACTGTGGCGTTTGCTTAATAACTGCCACATAAAAATCATAAAATCAGGTCTGGTCATGTAGGTGTCTTAGCTTATGGCCATCAAGACTTACAACAGAAACTCCAGGCTTCATAAGTCAAGGACTATCTGTACCTGCTTCTCCTGCTACAGAAAGCGGTAATCAAAACAGACACGGTGCAACTGTGGTAACATGCTCTGGAGCAGGGGTAGGCAACCTCGGCTCTTTTATGACTCGTGGACTTCAACTCCCAGAATTCCTGAGTCAGCATAGCTGACTCAGGAATTCTGGGAGTTGAAGTCCACGAGTCATAAAAGAGCCGAGGTTGCCTACCCCTGCTCTGGAGGACTGAACAAATATATTGTGTGACATACTTTTTCTGAATGCTTTGCACAGCTGCACTAAATGCCATTACTGTAATATGAGTACCTTCTGTGCTTTTACAATTTCTCCCTCCTGCTACCTTAACAGTTACAATTAAACTGGAAGCTTTTAGAGGGCCTCTGAAGCAAAATAAATCCTCTCATCCGTGGGTCCCACCCAAATTCTCATCACCACCAGCAAGACTTTTACTTGGAAGAGTAACCCAATAATTTCTCCAGCCTTCTCCAACTCAATTGGATTAAAACTCAATTGGGATTACAAAACACAAACCTCCTGTCTGTCATTAGGTTGGAACTGTCCCTAACAAGTTTCAAAAAGAAGTTATGGCGTTCCTTGGAAGCCTCCTGTTACAAAAAGGCTAAATAGTGCAACTTTCATCAGGGTGACAAATAAGTTTTGGATAAAGGAATTATTTCCAGTGTTGTCATGAAATAATTTAAAATGTGCCATAGTGCGGGTATATTTTCCCTTCTTTCTGCCATGTATTAATTCAGTAACTGAGCACTATCTAGTTTATTTGCAAAATACATAGGTGATACATGGAGTATAGATATAGATATATAGAATCACTGCAGTTGTTAAATTAGTAACCCAGTTGTTAAGTGAAACTGGTTTTACCCATTGACTTTGCTCATCAGAAGGTCACAAAAAGAGAACATACGACCCTGGGACACTGCAACTGTCATAAATATAAATATATATAAATATAAATCAGTTGCCAAGCATCTGAATTTTGATCACATGATTATGGAGATGCGGCAATGGTCGTAAGTGTGAAAAATGATCATAAGTTACTTTTTTTCAGTGCCATTGTAACTTTGAATGGTCACTAAGCGAACTGCTGTAAGTCGATGACTGGCTGTTTATGTCGAATGGATGAGAGTCAGTTTTCCTGCTTTGTCCTATTGATAACTCCTTTTAATTAAACCATAATTAAGCACAATGGTCCGGGAATGGATGGGGAGGAACAGGCTTCAACTCAACCCAGACAAGACTGAATGGCTGTACATACCGGCATGCCAGGATATTCAGAGTATTCCATCCCTTAATATTGGGGGTGAGTTATTGCCCCCCGTAGATAGGGCCCGCAACCTGGGTGTCCTCCTAGATTCACAGCTCTCCTTAGACGATCACATAGGAGCTGTGACCAGGGGGGCTTTCACTCGGGTTCGCCTGGTGCGCCAGCTACGACCCTATCTGGACCTGGATGCCTTGCGTACAGTCACCCATGCACTTGTGACCTCTCGTCTTGACTACTGCAACTCTCTTTACATGGGGCTGCCCTTGAGAACCACTCGGAAGCTTCAGCTGGTACAGAGTGCAGCTGCACGAACACTTTTGGGGGCTTCCCGATACTCCCATATTACACCTCTCCTCCGTGAGCTGCACTGGCTTCCAGTTGCCTTCCGAGTGAAATTCAAGGTGCTAGTGATGACATACAAAGCCCTACATGGCATGGGTCCGGATTACCTACGGGAGCACCTACTGCCAGCGTCAACACCCCTCCGTCCTGTGCGCTCCCACAGAGAGGGCCTCCTCAGGGTGCCACCGGTCAGAGAATGCCGGCTGGTGGCCCCCAGGGGGAGAGCATTCTCGGTGGGTGCGCCAACCCTTTGGAACTGCTTGCCAACCGAAATCCGGATAGCCCCCGACCTTCGCACCTTCCGGCGTGACTTAAAGACCTACCTATTCCAGCAAGCCGGCCTGGCCTGATAGATTTTGGGGTTTCATTTGTTTTACTATTGCTTTACTGTATACTTACCTTGCCCTGTACACCGCCCCGAGTCCTTCGGGAGAAGGGCGGTATATAAAACAAACAAATAAATAAATAAATATAAACTAGTATCTCCAATGAGGTGCCCAGAAGTCTTCTTTGTTCTCTCTCAGGATCTTCAAGTTATATATACAATTACAGAAATAAAATATCCATATACAATATTTTTAAATGGTGGAAAGACATACCTGCAAGTATATAGCTTTTTCCTGTCTCCCTCCATGATGCCAGAAATCTCCTAGAAGAAACATACTTATCTGCCTCACTTCACTTCCGACCACCATCCCTCTGATCCGTGTCCCAGTCCTCTTCAAGTTCGGAAATATGAAGTTGTGACTCAGTGAAACTTGTTGCCATGAAATTTAATTGAAAACTGGCAATCTTAATATTGAAAAATGACACAGCTTCATATTTAGAAGAAAGCAGGGTGTAAGTACTCCAAGTGAAAAATGCATGGATAGCAAAGGATTCACTAAGGGGTAGTAATGTTGCTTAATGTAGGATTCTAGCTATAGAAGCTACTAGGACTATGCAATACTTTGGACATTAAAATAGAAAATAGGTTGCATGAACCACTTGATTGTAGCTCCTTACACTAAAAGCATCTTTCTTTAGTGCTATATAGGTAGTCCTTGACTTACAACGGTAATGAAGCCTGTTCATTACGCTTATAACTCATGATGGTTATAAAGCAGATAATCATGTGACTGACCCCTTTTTTACGATCTTTGCTGCAGCAGTCTGGTCAAGCAAATCACATGGTTATTAAGTGAAACCACAGTCATTAAGTGAACACTGCAGTCATTAAGTGGACCCATTGTTCACTATGGTATGTTTTTGCCAAAAATTGGAAGGGCTGGTTTTCAGCAAAAAACGTCGTAAATCGTGGTCATGTGACATTGCAAACAGCCATAAATGCAGGCCAGTGACAAAATGCTTGGAGAGGCAGTTGCTGGAACTTCAGAATGGGTCATAAGTAATTCTTGGGGGGAGGGTATGTCATAACTTCTAAGTAATTGGTCATAAGTCAAGGACTACTTGTAGTTGCAGTCATCAATTCCAACCACCCAATTTAGAAAAAAAGAATCTGCAGCCTTAACAGATGCTTACTTGAGTACCTGCATGCTCCAAGCATCTCTAGCTAGCTTCATCTGCCTTTTTTAGTCCCCTATGACTTAAATATCACTAGATCATAGTTTGTTTAAGTTTTGATGACAAAGCCATAAAGGAGCCATGAAGAAGATTATAGCTTGAGCACTAAACACTCAAGAAAGTGGAGGGGGGGAAGCTATCAAAAGGCTTTCATTGTGTTCACACTCTGTTCTTCAAGACTGGTCTTCTGGAAAATGTCAGTTTAGATTAGAAGTGGCGAACGGTTTGGTGGAAGTTAAAACTCTGCCTACCTTAGCTATAAATTGATGACTGTCACAATGAAACCGTGCTAGGGTATCAGCCAGAACAATAAGAAAGAAGAGAGGCCAAATCTGATTCTTTCCTCCCCCTTGCCTAAATGTCTGTGCTTCTTCAGATTATTTGACTTGGCTTCATATAACTGTTTTTATCAGTGCAGAGATAACATGTAATTGAGTTTCAGAATTCGCCCTGATTGGAAACTGGATCTGATGCCAGGAGGAACAGAGTGGAGCATTCTTGTAGCTGAGACTGTATGAATGGAGTACACTGAAAAATGTGTCTGAAGGCATGAGGAGAATCTATCTGTAGCATCTCATTCCTTTTCACTTGCAAACTATGCTGTTCTAGGGGAAAGGTACTCTGTGCCCTGAATTAAGTTCCTCCATCATGCAGTTGCTCAACAACATGCGACAGTGCATCTCATTATTTTTATTACTATTCTAATTTTATCCTGCCTTTTTATCTGTATAAGGTGGCAAACATATCTAATACTCCTCCCTCCTCCTATTTTCCACACAACAACAACTCTGTGGGGTGGATTGGGCTGAGATAGAGTGATTGGCCCAAAGTCAGCCTGCTGGCTTCCATGTCTTAGGGAGGCCTAGAACTCACAGGCCCCTGGTTTCTAGGTCAGCACCTTAGTTGCTATACCAAGCTGGCTCTGTATTATGACACTGAAATTTAATTAGTCAGGGATGCCAGTAACAAATAAAGGCAAGAACCATTTTGCTGAAGTAATACTAAGCTAGGACTGTCCATAGGATTTTTCTGTATCAGTCAAAGGAAGATTAATTTTTCTGTCCTTTATCTTAAATTTCAAGATGTAAGAGCATTTTTTGGTCATTAAAAAAATTAATTCCTGCAGGCTTTAAGCCTTAGCACCCATTTACTGTATACCTCCAAAGAAACTCACCCCATAAAGTATCTTGTGAACAATCCACAGTAGTGATTTCAGGATTTTTCCAAGCCTCTGAGATCTCTTTAGGTTTGGTGCTGCCCACGACCATCATATCAGCATCAGGAAGCTAAGATGGATAAAAGAACATACACTTGATTATATTATGGGATATATCTGGAAAGACAAACTGCTATGTTTAATCTGCTATAATCAGAAAATACCTAATTGAGAAATGAGTATGCAGATATGGGCTGTATATGTATAAACTAAGCATCCGTAGTTGAAAATTGTTTTAATGAATCCTAACAGTAACACTTCACTTAATTATCCTATCTCCTTCCTGAAACTATGTAAAACAGTCTTGGGGAAAAGGAGAAATGAGAGCAAATAGCTATGTTCCAACTCTGAACCTTGCTGAATGTTGGTTTTCTTTTATAAATGAATTAAAATTCTGTTAAACACAGTGGACAAATCTGGGTGCCTTGCTAATTTATATTTAATGTTATATGAACTCAGATGTAATACAAACGTAGATCTCAACCATGGTTTCGCTTATTTATATGTGTTTATTAACAATAGCGAGATAATCTGCCCCAGTCTTAATGGATTCTGGGCTGAATAAAATGGCAAGAAAGAAAAGAAGTACCGTATTTTCCGGCGTATAAGACGACCCGGCGTATAAGACAACCCCCTACTTTTCGTGTTAAATTATAGGGTTTGGGCTAATAACTCAATATTTCACTTCCTGGCACACAATCTGCATATTAACAACTCGTTTAGCATTAGTACCCTTTTTTTTATAAGTGCCACGATGTTGCTAAAATAAAAGAGGTAAACTTTGTGACCCTCCCAGCCCGTGCATAAAACAGAAATGAAAAGGCTTAAGCCTTTCCGTTCCCAAATACCAAGGTTTCCCCCGAGTTTTGTGCGGTTAAACAAACGGCATTTGCGTATTAATGTTTCTCCACGGAGCACAAAATTCGCCCGAATTAAGGAAAGTGGGGAGCTAAAGAATCTGGGGCTACAGGGAATACCTCTGGCACGACAGGCAACCCTGGGAAACACGAGGACTGTAGCGGCACGCTCAGTTTGCACAATCCGATCCAGAAAGCGCCCGGAGGCTCCTTCGTTACTTTTAACTGCAGAACGTCTCCACATGCCGCCCGCCTTGCCTTTTAAACCCCACCCCCTTTTCCCCTGTAACGTTTCTCTGCTCCGCCTGCTCTGTGATTTACCCAGCTTTGCTCCTTCCCCGCCAAATGGGCGCCTCGCCTTCTTTTCTCTGAGCTCTCTCGCCTGGTGCGCTGCTGCTCTCAGTTCCGCACTCCGTGACCGGGCAAGCAATTCTTCTGGTTGGCGCGAGTCAGGCGGTGCCTCGGCGGGAGCAAAGGTGCTCCCTTCCTACAGCCAGCATTGGAGGCGCTAGCATGGCCAGTCCTAGAGAGCAACGGTGGCAGCTGCAGTAGCCGCCCCAGAAGCAGACGAGAGTTTGCCCTCCATCACCCGTTCGCCGTCAGCCGCTTTACCACGGGTCGCCATGCCTACCTCCATTCACCCAGTGATCCCGCCGCCCAGCAGAAAAGAGAAAAGATCCGAGAGGTATTTTTCCTGTGTATAAGATGAATCGGTGTATAAGACGACCCCCCAACTTTTGAGGTGATTTTCATGGGTTAAAAAGTCGTTAGGGAGGGTTAGGGAGGGCTAGGAAGGGTTGGGTGGGGGGTGGGGGGAGGGATTGTTAAAGATAAAATGTATTGAAAAACTTTTCAATAAAAAAAGTTGTCTTATACGCCGGAAAATACAGTAGCCTAGCAGTACAATCCCAATTAAAAAAAGAGAGAGAGCGAGAGAGATGCATTCAGTCTTTTAACTGGGGACACGTTCTTGCTGAAATAAACTTGTTTTTGAAATGTTGTCAACCCCACTGCCAGGGACGCGGTGGCACAGTGGGTTAGGACGCTGAGCTTGTCGATCAGAAGATCGGCAGTTTGGCGGGTCAAATCCCGAGTGCCGTGTAACAGAGTGCGCGCCTGTTACTCTTCCCAGCTTCTGCCAACCTAGCAGTTCCAAAGCACGTAAATATGCAAGTAGAAAAATAAGGACCACTACGGTGGGAAGGTAACAGCGTTCCATGTACCTTTGGTGTCTAGTCATGTCGGCCACATGACCATGGAGACGTCCTCAGACAAGCGCTGGCTCTTCGGCTTTGAAATGGAGATGAGCACCGGCCCCTAGAGTCGGAAACAACTAGCACGCATGTGCGGGGGAACCTTTACCTTTACAACCCCACTAGGTAGACCAGACTAAAACACCGAGGCCATGTAGGTTAGGCGTTACTTTTAGTGTAACCCTTATAATAACAGAATCATGCATGTCTAAATGTGCTTCCTCCCTCCTTTCCTTTATCTTTATATGAGCTAAGGAAAGAGGCTTGTCTCATACTGTACGTTTTCTCAATTTATTTTCTTGGCCCCGGCTCAAGCCCCACTTATCTGACTGTCCCTTGGTAGCAGTTTTTCCTCCTGTCCTTCTCTGCCGCTCCCTCCACATAATGTCAATAAGGTGGGGGTTGCACCATTTTCTGATGAGGGTGAGTTCCTCAAGGTGGAGATTATCATAGGCAAGTGTCAGCCTTGTGAGGCGCACTAGACAAGACCCCGATTAGCTCTATTTTTAATTGTAGGCTTATATTAACAGAATCTTTCAAGTCTGAAAGTACATCTCTCTCTCTCCCTTTATCTTTACAGGCCAACAGCCTAGGAAGGGTCCCTTCTGAGATGTTTGCTATGTCCCCATTCCTTTCGTGAGCTCAGGTGCTTCTTATCTGAGCATGGTCTAGACCAGAGGTAGGCAACCTTGGCTCTTTTATGACTTGTGGACTTCAACTCCCAGAATTCCTGAGCCAGCCATGCTGAGGGAAAAGATAGGTTTCCAAGCTGAGCCATGCTGGCTCAGGAATTCTGGGAGCTGAAGTCCACGAGTCATAAAAGAGCCAAGGTTGCCTACACCTGGTCTAGACTGTGGCTCTTCCTCTTGTCTGCCAAGGTCACTCCCACATACCATTACAAGACCTGTCATGTCTCTGTACCCAATGTAACCTCAGGAGGAGCAGAGGCGGCCACTGTGACTTTTGTAGATGACTAGAGGAGCAGGCTAAGATCTGATGTGGGGTTGTCTCATATATTCTAGGGCTATACCAGGTAGGACTTTAAAAGTAATGTTATTAAAAGTAATAACAGCATTTGGCTTAGGCTGGGAAACTTACTGGCAACCCACATTCCAAATTTAAATTGTGCTATTTTTACAATGGTACATATGCCCCACCTAAAACCTACAGTAGCTGCTGCTTTTTAAAAAAAACAGCTGAAACATACAGAAAAGTCTTCAAAGGCAGACCTGGATAGCGATAAGGACATGGGTTATTGACATCAGGGCAGTTTATGGGTGTTGTGACTCAGGGCCAGCCTGTGGTTTCGGCAGCCGGCTCAGATTTGTCGGATGACTCAGATGAGGGGGAGGAGGACCGTGTGGGAGACGAACCGGTTGATGATGGCGTGGAGGCTTGGCAGAGTTCCCAGCCGGGGCCCTCTTCTCAGCTGCGTGAGCCCGATAGTGCGGAAGATGATGACCCACAGCTGGCCCTGTTCAAGGACGCCCGACGCAGGAGGCAGTCGAGCAGGAACAAACAAAGAAAGAATGTGGGACTCCTCGGGAGGAGGCACAGGGAGACCACGCCCTGAGCTCTCTATAAAAGGAGTGTTTGGGGAGGGGCTGGTTGCTGAAAGCAACTTTTCCGCTTGAGAAGACAAGCTCTAGTGTTTTTGTTAACTGCGTAATAAATTTTGGCGGATGCCTTTTAGCCTTGGACGCTCTCCAGTCTCTTCTTTCTAAATAGGGGTTTGCCTTTACAAGGCCAGAAGAGGGCTGGTTCAGAACAGTTTGCTTTCAGCCACCCACCCCTTATTACTACGATGGAGCAGCTTCTTGCCGAGAATGCCCAGCTCACCCAGCAACTCACTTTGCTGGCAGCTCAGGTGGCACAACTGCAAGCTCAGGTACATGCTGCACCCCCACCCAGGAGGAAATGTCAGATAGCTATGCCGGATAAATTTGCTGGTAAACCAGAACTGTTTCCTGCCTTCCTGGGACAATGCCAGCTTTATATCAGCGTGAGAGCAGCTGATTTCCCCACTGACCGAGATAAGGTGGGATTCATGTTGAGCCTTCTGTCGGGAGATGCAGCTCGTTGGGGCACGCCTCTGTTGGCACAGCCTAGCCCTTTGTTGGATAACTTTGGGGGGTTTTGTGACCATATGCGCCTCATGTACGAGGACCCGATTAAGGCGCAGACTGCCACCCGACGCCTGAAAGCTTTGAGGCAGGGTCAGCGCCCTCTACAGGCCTATATCAGCGATTTCCGGCTGCTTAGCCAGGATTCCGCCTGGAATGAGGCTGCGCTCGTGGATGCCTTTCAGGATGGCTTGTCAGAGGAGATGTTGGATGAGCTGGCCCGCGTGGACATTCCCTCAGACCTGAATGGGCTGATCCATCTTTGTCTGCGGATCGATGCCCGGCTGCAGCAGCGTAAGAGTCGCCGTGCCACCCCACAGACCCCTGCCGCCCCTGTTGTGCGTGAGCCCCCAGTCCAGAGGGAGGAGCCAATGGAGCTGGGTGCCGCCAGGTCCCGTCTATCGGTGACGGAAATGGACAGACGACGATCGGAGGGGTTGTGTTTTTACTGTGGGGACCCTGGACATTTGGCTGCTTCTTGCCCGAAGAAGCGTCAGCGGGCGTCAGTGACCAAGCCTGCCCCGAGAAAGTCCCCTGCTTTGCTATCGGGAAACAGCCCGAGCCCGATCTAGACGGTGTGAAAGATCGGGCGACCCACAACGACCACGCTGAGCGACGCCGTTCCGACGGTGCCTGTGAACCTCCACGGCATTTGATTTTGGAGGCACGACTGATCCTTCCTGGCAAGCCAGAGGGGATTCCGGTCCATGCCTTAATTGACTCTGGGGCTACCACTAACTTTATGGATTCGGCCTTTGTGGCCAAATGGGCTGTTCCCCAGTGTCCAGTGGATCCGCCCATGCTTGTGGAGACCATCGATGGTCGAGTGCTCCTGTCCGGGCCTATTACGGCCGCCACGCAACCCGTGTGTATGGCCATCAGTACCCATGTGGAGGCCATTCAGTTTTACGTCACTTCGGATCTGCACTTCCCCGTGGTCTTGGGACTGGCGTGGCTCCGGGCGCATGATCCACAGATCTATTGGTCTCAGAACTTGGTCACCTTCCCAAGTTTGCAGTGCGTGGACCACACCCGCCATATCTGTGCCGGCCAGGTGGAGGGTTCCTCAGGGGTTTCCTTGCCTCCCGAACTGTCCGACTTTGCTGATGTGTTCAGCGAGTCAGAGGCGGACCAATTACCCCCGCACAGGCCCTATGACTGTTCCATTGATCTAGTCCCTGATGCGCCTCTCCCAGTGGGGCGTTTGTACTCCATGTCGGAGCCCGAGTTGGCTGCATTGCGGGACTTCCTGACAAAGAATTTGGCTCGTGGTTTCATCCGGCCCTCGTCCTCGCCAGTGTCTGCGCCCGTGCTCTTCGTCAAAAAGAAGTCAGGCGAGTTACGGCTTTGCTGTGACTACCGGAAACTCAACGCCATCACGGTGCGTAACTGCTACCCGCTGCCCCTCATCCCCGAGCTCTTGGACCGACTCCGGGAGGCTAAGATCTTCACGAAACTGGACCTGCGTGGAGCTTACAACCTCGTCAGGGTTCGGCCGGGTGATGAGTGGAAGACGGCGTTTGGTACTCGCTATGGACATTTCGAGTACACGGTGATGCCGTTTGGCCTGACCAACGCCCCCGCTGTGTTTCAGCATTTTATGAACGATATCTTTCGGGATCTGTTGGACCAGTTTGTCGTGATTTACTTGGACGACATCCTGATTTACTCCCCGTCGCGTGAAGCGCATCATCAGCATCTCCGTCAGGTCCTGCAGCGCCTCCGGGAACATCGGCTGTTTGCCAAGTTGGAGAAGTGCCAGTTCTACCAGGTGACCATCGATTTCCTGGGTCACCGCATTTCTCCTGAGGGCATCGCCATGGAGCCGAGTAAAGTCGAGTCGTTGCAGAGTTGGCAACCCCCGCGTCGCGTGAAGGACGTTCAGCGACTCCTTGGATTTGCCAACTACTATCGGACATTCATCCCTGGCTTTGCTGCCTTGACAGCCCCCCTCACCCGGCTCCTGCAGAAGAAGACTCGGTTCCAGTGGAACGCCCCCGAACAACAGGCGTTCCAGGCTTTGAAGGACGCCTTCATGAAGGAGCCCATCTTGAAACATCCCGACCCGCAACGGCCGTTTGTCGTGGAGGCGGACGCCTCCGACATTGCCATTGGGGCCGTGTTACTCCAGGCAACGACGCCCAGCGGTACCCTTTTCCCTTGCGCGTATCACTCTCGGAAATTGAACCCCTCGGAGCGCAACTATACCATCTGGGAGAAGGAGCTGCTGGCCATCAAGGCGGCGTTCGAGGCTTGGAGGCATCATCTGGAGGGGGCGCGGCATCAGATCGAGGTCCGGACGGACCACAAGAATCTGGAAAGCCTGCAGACCGCTCGGAATTTGAATCAACGCCAGATCCGGTGGTCCCTCTTCTTTGCGAGGTTTGACTTCCGGGTGCGGTACATACCAAGCGGGCACAACCAGAGAGCGGATGCTCTGTCCAGAAAGCCCGAATACACCCGAGCGGAAGACAAGCTTCCGCCCAGGACAGTGATCCCCGTCGAGTCTTTTGCTGCGGTGCGGGAGCCGGTGGATATACGGGCTCGGATCCGGGAGGCGCAGCAGCAGGAGGCGTGGGTGGCTCAGCGGAAGGAAGAGGTGGGGCCAGATTCGCCTTGGTCGGTCGCGGATGGACTCCTGTATTATCGTGACCGGCTCTATGTTCCAGGAGGGCCACTCAGGGGACTCGTCCTCAGCCAGTGTCATGATAACCCGGCTGCGGGGCATTTTGGCCTGTTCAAGACTCTGAACCTGGTCTCCCGTACCTTCTGGTGGCCCCGAGTCCGACACGATGTCCAGTCTTATGTCACCTCCTGCATTCCTTGCAGGCAGGCCAAGTCAGCGACAGGGGCCCCGCCTGGTTTACTGCAGCCCTTGCCAACACCCAAGAGACCCTGGGGGGCTGTGTCCATGGACTTTCTGACGGATCTACCCCCATCCTCCGGCTTCACGACAGTGTTTGTGGTGGTGGACATGTTGACCAAGATGGCGCACTTCATCCCCTGTCGCGGCTTACCGTCAGCTCGCGCCACTAGTCGCATGTTCATCCAACAGGTGTTCCGGCTGCATGGCCTTCCCGATAGAGTCGTCTCCGATAGGGGGGCCCAGTTTACAGCCCGCTTCTGGCAGGAGTTGATGCGGGCATTGGACATTAAGGTTTGCCTCTCGTCCGCGCATCATCCTCAGACCGACGGGGGTACCGAGAAGGTCATCGGCATCTTAGAGCAGTATCTGCGCTGCTACGTTAACCTGCAGCAGGACAATTGGGTGGACTATTTGGCCATAGCCAAGTTTGCCTTTAACAACTCGCAGCACACCTCCACGCAGATGACACCGTTCTTGGCCAACGTGGGTTATCACCCCCGGTTTTTCCCCCTTTCTCCCGTGGACTCATCGGAGCCGGCAGCGAACGAATTTATGGCGGAGTTACAGGCGATCCATCGGTTGGTGCGACGGCAGCTGGAGAAGGCCAAAGCCGACTACAAGAGGTTCGCCGATCGGTCGAGAAGGGATACGCCTCCACTATCGGTGGGGGATCGGGTCTGGCTGTCCACCAGGAACCTACCATCCACTCGGCCGGCGAGGAAGCTGGACCACCGTTACCTTGGACCGTTCCCAGTCGAGGCCGTCATCAATCCGGTCGCCTATCGTTTAACTCTGCCACGTTCCCTGCGCGTGCACCCCGTCTTCCATCGGTCCTTGTTGGTCCCCGAACAACCGGCCTGTCCACTTCGCCAAGCGGAACCTCCCCCATCAGGAACTCGTGATGGAGGCAGCACCCCCGAGTACGAGGTCGCCAGCATCAGGGATTCCCGCTGGCTGAAAGGTCGCTTCCAGTACCTAATCGAGTGGAAAGGGTACGGGCCGGAGGACTTCACATGGGAAGACGCGACCGCCGTTCATGCCCCTGCGTTGGTGACTGCGTTTCACGAACAGTTCCCATCCCGACCGCATCCGGATCGGCAGACCCGGGGGAAGGGCCCTGCGGTGCGGGATAGTGTTGTGACTCAGGGCCAGCCTGTGGTTTCGGCAGCCGGCTCAGATGTGTCGGATGACTCAGATGAGGGGGAGGAGGACCGTGTGGGAGACGAACCGGTTGATGATGGCGTGGAGGCTTGGCAGAGTTCCCAGCCGGGGCCCTCTTCTCAGCTGCGTGAGCCCGATAGTGCGGAAGATGATGACCCACAGCTGGCCCTGTTCAAGGACGCCCGACGCAGGAGGCAGTCGAGCAGGAACAAACAAAGAAAGAATGTGGGACTCCTCGGGAGGAGGCACAGGGAGACCACGCCCTGAGCTCTCTATAAAAGGAGTGTTTGGGGAGGGGCTGGTTGCTGAAAGCAACTTTTCCGCTTGAGAAGACAAGCTCTAGTGTTTTTGTTAACTGCGTAATAAATCTTGGCGGATGCCTTTTAGCCTTGGACGCTCTCCAGTCTCTTCTTTCTAAATAGGGGTTTGCCTTTACAAGGCCAGAAGAGGGCTGGTTCAGAACAATGGGGTTATCTTGTTTCTGAAAGTTTAAGAGCTGTAATATAAATAATGTCAATCACATTTTAGGACCTGCTTTCCTATGATATGGTGATACCTATTAGGATCTTTCTGAAGTTTACTACTGTACCTCATTATGTTATTCCACAGGTCTGCAACCTGCGGCTCCGGAGCCGCATGCGGCTCTTTCAGCCATCTCCTGCGGCTCCCAGTCCTCTGCCATGTGCAGTCCAAAAAGAAAAGTGGAACTAAAAAATTTTAACCAATCAATTCAAATATGCAGGGTAGGTGCATATCTCGCCTTGGCTCCACTCTTCAGTCAAACCCTGTTCTGTGCAAGTGTGCATGTACGCGCATGCGCAGACATTTTTTGCGGCTCCTAGTTTTTCCTTGTGTGAGGGAACCGGTTCCGAGTGGCTCTTTCACTGTTTCAGGTTGCTGACCCCTGTGTTATTCCAATACACTTTAGCTTATTTGAAATCTAATCCTCTTATTCATTAATGAAATGTGAGGAGTGCCCAGGCTTTATTAATTGGCTTGCTTTGTCCAAGATACAATAGTATTCCAACAAACTACTAAGAAGTTCAAACAAAAATAATTAAAATTAGTTTGGCAGGACTTGCTCTTTATAAATTAATACTGATCTCTAATCTGTAATAACATGGTGCTATTGAGACAATACATCACAGCATCCCGACATAGAAGAGAATATATGTAACTCTGGGTTGAACTGTGGTGCTCTCAGCTTGGTTGTTTGCTTGCAGGTGTTTCATTACCCAACTAGGTAACATCTTTAATGGATAATGAAACATTTGCAAACTAAGATGTTGGGAAAACATGTAGATTTTAAACCTGAACTTTTTTTATTAAGTATAATGCCAGAAAAGACTGATAAACAAAGCATATATTTGATTTTACATGTAATAACAGCAGCAAGAATTATATTTGCACAATACTGGAAAAATGAAGAAATACCATCAGATGAAGAAATAATTTTAAAAAATACTAGAATGTGCGGAGATGGACAGACTTTGAGGTTGAAAGAAAAAGAAGAAACAAAATATTATCAAACTTGGGACTTATTTTATCAATGGCTAGAGAAAAGAATAAAGAATTAGGAATTAAATCTATATTAGAGAATGTAAAACTCATACATTTGTTGAACAAGTACTATTGAATGTATGAAAAAATCAATAAAATTCTTATAAAAAAAAGAGAAACACTTGCAAACAAACAACAGAGCTCAGACAGCGCTGAGAATGTCACAATACACTATCCCAACTGCACAAAGAGGTGGAGTAGAGCAACCTGTCTCAATGGTCTTTAAAAGTAATGTTATTAAAAGTAATAACAGCATTTGGCTTAGGCTGGGAAACTTACTGGCAACCCACATTCCAAATTTAAATTGTGCTATTTTTACAATGGTACATATGCCCCACCTAAAACCTACAGTAGCTGCTGCTTTTTAAAAAAAACAGCTGAAACATACAGAAAAGTCTTCAAAGGCAGACCTGGATAGCGATAAGGACATGGGTTATTGACATCAGGGCAGTTTATGGGTGTTGTGACTCAGGGCCAGCCTGTGGTTTCGGCAGCCGGCTCAGATTTGTCGGATGACTCAGATGAGGGGGAGGAGGACCGTGTGGGAGACGAACCGGTTGATGATGGCGTGGAGGCTTGGCAGAGTTCCCAGCCGGGGCCCTCTTCTCAGCTGCGTGAGCCCGATAGTGCGGAAGATGATGACCCACAGCTGGCCCTGTTCAAGGACGCCCGACGCAGGAGGCAGTCGAGCAGGAACAAACAAAGAAAGAATGTGGGACTCCTCGGGAGGAGGCACAGGGAGACCACGCCCTGAGCTCTCTATAAAAGGAGTGTTTGGGGAGGGGCTGGTTGCTGAAAGCAACTTTTCCGCTTGAGAAGACAAGCTCTAGTGTTTTTGTTAACTGCGTAATAAATTTTGGCGGATGCCTTTTAGCCTTGGACGCTCTCCAGTCTCTTCTTTCTAAATAGGGGTTTGCCTTTACAAGGCCAGAAGAGGGCTGGTTCAGAACAGTTTGCTTTCAGCCACCCACCCCTTATTACTACGATGGAGCAGCTTCTTGCCGAGAATGCCCAGCTCACCCAGCAACTCACTTTGCTGGCAGCTCAGGTGGCACAACTGCAAGCTCAGGTACATGCTGCACCCCCACCCAGGAGGAAATGTCAGATAGCTATGCCGGATAAATTTGCTGGTAAACCAGAACTGTTTCCTGCCTTCCTGGGACAATGCCAGCTTTATATCAGCGTGAGAGCAGCTGATTTCCCCACTGACCGAGATAAGGTGGGATTCATGTTGAGCCTTCTGTCGGGAGATGCAGCTCGTTGGGGCACGCCTCTGTTGGCACAGCCTAGCCCTTTGTTGGATAACTTTGGGGGGTTTTGTGACCATATGCGCCTCATGTACGAGGACCCGATTAAGGCGCAGACTGCCACCCGACGCCTGAAAGCTTTGAGGCAGGGTCAGCGCCCTCTACAGGCCTATATCAGCGATTTCCGGCTGCTTAGCCAGGATTCCGCCTGGAATGAGGCTGCGCTCGTGGATGCCTTTCAGGATGGCTTGTCAGAGGAGATGTTGGATGAGCTGGCCCGCGTGGACATTCCCTCAGACCTGAATGGGCTGATCCATCTTTGTCTGCGGATCGATGCCCGGCTGCAGCAGCGTAAGAGTCGCCGTGCCACCCCACAGACCCCTGCCGCCCCTGTTGTGCGTGAGCCCCCAGTCCAGAGGGAGGAGCCAATGGAGCTGGGTGCCGCCAGGTCCCGTCTATCGGTGACGGAAATGGACAGACGACGATCGGAGGGGTTGTGTTTTTACTGTGGGGACCCTGGACATTTGGCTGCTTCTTGCCCGAAGAAGCGTCAGCGGGCGTCAGTGACCAAGCCTGCATCCGGATCGGCAGACCCGGGGGAAGGGCCCTGCGGTGCGGGATAGTGTTGTGACTCAGGGCCAGCCTGTGGTTTCGGCAGCCGGCTCAGATGTGTCGGATGACTCAGATGAGGGGGAGGAGGACCGTGTGGGAGACGAACCGGTTGATGATGGCGTGGAGGCTTGGCAGAGTTCCCAGCCGGGGCCCTCTTCTCAGCTGCGTGAGCCCGATAGTGCGGAAGATGATGACCCACAGCTGGCCCTGTTCAAGGACGCCCGACGCAGGAGGCAGTCGAGCAGGAACAAACAAAGAAAGAATGTGGGACTCCTCGGGAGGAGGCACAGGGAGACCACGCCCTGAGCTCTCTATAAAAGGAGTGTTTGGGGAGGGGCTGGTTGCTGAAAGCAACTTTTCCGCTTGAGAAGACAAGCTCTAGTGTTTTTGTTAACTGCGTAATAAATCTTGGCGGATGCCTTTTAGCCTTGGACGCTCTCCAGTCTCTTCTTTCTAAATAGGGGTTTGCCTTTACAAGGCCAGAAGAGGGCTGGTTCAGAACAATGGGGTTATCTTGTTTCTGAAAGTTTAAGAGCTGTAATATAAATAATGTCAATCACATTTTAGGACCTGCTTTCCTATGATATGGTGATACCTATTAGGATCTTTCTGAAGTTTACTACTGTACCTCATTATGTTATTCCACAGGTCTGCAACCTGCGGCTCCGGAGCCGCATGCGGCTCTTTCAGCCATCTCCTGCGGCTCCCAGTCCTCTGCCATGTGCAGTCCAAAAAGAAAAGTGGAACTAAAAAATTTTAACCAATCAATTCAAATATGCAGGGTAGGTGCATATCTCGCCTTGGCTCCACTCTTCAGTCAAACCCTGTTCTGTGCAAGTGTGCATGTACGCGCATGCGCAGACATTTTTTGCGGCTCCTAGTTTTTCCTTGTGTGAGGGAACCGGTTCCGAGTGGCTCTTTCACTGTTTCAGGTTGCTGACCCCTGTGTTATTCCAATACACTTTAGCTTATTTGAAATCTAATCCTCTTATTCATTAATGAAATGTGAGGAGTGCCCAGGCTTTATTAATTGGCTTGCTTTGTCCAAGATACAATAGTATTCCAACAAACTACTAAGAAGTTCAAACAAAAATAATTAAAATTAGTTTGGCAGGACTTGCTCTTTATAAATTAATACTGATCTCTAATCTGTAATAACATGGTGCTATTGAGACAATACATCACAGCATCCCGACATAGAAGAGAATATATGTAACTCTGGGTTGAACTGTGGTGCTCTCAGCTTGGTTGTTTGCTTGCAGGTGTTTCATTACCCAACTAGGTAACATCTTTAATGGATAATGAAACATTTGCAAACTAAGATGTTGGGAAAACATGTAGATTTTAAACCTGAACTTTTTTTATTAAGTATAATGCCAGAAAAGACTGATAAACAAAGCATATATTTGATTTTACATGTAATAACAGCAGCAAGAATTATATTTGCACAATACTGGAAAAATGAAGAAATACCATCAGATGAAGAAATAATTTTAAAAAATACTAGAATGTGCGGAGATGGACAGACTTTGAGGTTGAAAGAAAAAGAAGAAACAAAATATTATCAAACTTGGGACTTATTTTATCAATGGCTAGAGAAAAGAATAAAGAATTAGGAATTAAATCTATATTAGAGAATGTAAAACTCATACATTTGTTGAACAAGTACTATTGAATGTATGAAAAAATCAATAAAATTCTTATAAAAAAAAGAGAAACACTTGCAAACAAACAACAGAGCTCAGACAGCGCTGAGAATGTCACAATACACTATCCCAACTGCACAAAGAGGTGGAGTAGAGCAACCTGTCTCAATGGTCTGATCCATCTTGTAAGCACTGTACATTTCACTTTCCAAAGGATCTCCCATAGACTAAGCAAAGGTGAATAATAATAATAATAATAATAATAATAATAATAATAATAATAATAATAATAATAATAATATAAAATAAAAACCCATTTCCTTGCCAATGCACCATATGGTTTCCAGTTAGCCCGTAAAGCCAACACAAAACACATGCTATTTGTAATTGAAACCAAATGTGATAAAAGACTGACAGAAATGTGAACACTCATCCAAAGGACAACCAGTTACACATTGTAAAATGTTTTAAAACCCATTAATGAGATTGTGTTGCAAAGAGTGAATAAAAAAAATCATTTGAAATCAATTCTTATGAGTGGGAAAATATTTCCTATGCTCATTCTCATGCGACTTAATAGCATTTTCTTCCAGCAAACTGGACAAGATTAAATCCAATAAATACTTTGAATCTTTTGTTCATAGCATTACAATTTCAGTGAGAATTATGCTAGAGGATTATATTATCTTTGAAGACCCTCCCATTCCCAGAAAGAGCATAAAATATTAAATCAACACAAATTCATGCACTATAAACCAGTTCATCCTAATCAAGATGCGGCGTTACTGAGAACTGCATAAAGATTGCATTTCTCTACAGTTGACATCAATTTCTTAAAGCAACATCACAAACTTCAGGATCAAATAATCAGTTTTTAAAAAGAGGATGTTTTTCACTAAGACAAATGGTAGGTTTCTATTAAAGAAATCAGGTACTGAAAAGAATAAGAATTACCAGGAATTTTTTAGATGCACTCTCAGCTGCTAGTTATTGAAGTAAAGGATATTTATTTTATTTTATTTTAATTCCATTTATATCCCACCCTTCTCCGAAGACTCAGGGCGGCTTACAAGCTTAGCAGTAGCCTTCATTCTATGTATATGCCTGCTTATTAGGGCTTTCACACACACACCAAGCTGCATTATTACAAAGTCAGCTTAATTGCCCCCAACAATCTGGGTCCTCATTTTACCTACCTCGGAAGGATGGAAGGCTGAGTCAACCTTGAGCCTGGTGGGATGCGAACCTGCACTAATTGCAGGCAGCTGGTGTTACTTAAGGAGGCATTAGCCCACTGCTCCACCAAGGCTCTCTTGGCCAGGACTGTTTTTGAAACTATGCACAAATAACAATTTGTCCAAATGCCACAGTTCATAAATTAGCAAATCAGGATCAACACAGTTGCATAACATGGTTACTACCCCGATAACGAATAGGTTCCTCATACAGTTCAATATTGAAGTTTAAACCTGTAAGGTCCTGCAAAGCTGGACACTTTTAACATTTTAGTACAGATATCTGTCAATGTCTTTTGATATATTTTTTGAATGGCAAAAGGGGAAAGAGATCCCAATCAGTGTTTCTGAGTTATGGTCCCATATTATGAACTCTTGAAGTTAGGCCAGAACCTCATTGTGGCCTCCTAGAAGCTACTGAAGGCCAAACATTTCCAGGGGGTATTTGGGGAGTGAGCTGACCGCACTGCACCTATTTGTATTATATCAACACTTGATTAATGTATTGTGACTTTATGTTTTGCTGTTTTTATGTTTTAGGAAGTAATCTATTGGGAATCTTTATGGAGTCTGGAGATATAACAGTACAATCAATCAATATATCTATATTTTTCATCTCAAAGACTAAACTTTTTTTCCATGTTTGCAGATCATACACAGGTGTTTCCTCTGTTCGTAACAGGACAAGAATGATGGTTTCAAAACTGGGAACATTATTCTAGTAGGCTATCCAACAATGGCTTTGTGCTAATGAGAATCACATCCACTCAAGTAAAGCAGGACATCCAATTACTGCTGCGATGCCCTGCTAATTCCACAAGTCATCAAGTAATGCTTAGTCTTGTTCTTATCATATTGACAGGTACAATGTGTCTGTCCTTGATCTCCAAGTCCTCATTCAGTTCCACGTAATTGGCTGACATAGGATGACATGAAGTTGATCCCCGAGCCTCTCCCACCAGATATCCTCCAGATGTGGAGGCACTGTTGACTGGGGATTCTGAGACTTGCAGTCCCCATATATCAGAAGATTACCAGATTGGAAGGATTAACTATATTTGAAGACAAATGTTGATCTTTAAGCTAAAGAGATATGTACACAAAAACTAAAAGAAATGTAGGTTGAAAGTATGAATCTCAAAACCAAAATTCACACTACACAGAGATTTGCAGTAGTATTTCACAACTGTTTTATTTTTCCCTTAATGGGGCCAAAGGTAAGGTAAAGGAGTCCTTGCCGATTGTACTCCACTAGTCATTGCTGATTATAGGGGGCAGTGTTCATCTCCGTTTCAAGGCCATTGAGCCAGCACTGTCCGAAGACCTTTCCAAAGTCATGTGGCCAAGATGACATCGTGGAGCGCTGTTACCTTCCCAACGAAGTGGTACCTAGTTATCTACTTGCATTTCCATGCTTTCATAGAAGGGCAGGAGCTAGGGAAAGAATGGGAAGTCACCCCGTCACGTGGCACTCGGGTCTTGAACCTGGGCTGCCAGCTTTCCAGCCAACAAGCCCAGTGTCTTAACCGCTGAGCCGCGTCACCACCTTTAATGTAGCCAAAGCCATCTCCAAATTTCCCCATAACAATGGAATACAGAAAGAAGAGGGGAATGGTTTTTTCCCCTACACTATTTTTCATATTAGTAAATCCCATTCCTGAAAAGTGAGTTTCCAACAGGAAAAGTACTGTCATAAACAAATAAATTCCAAGATGGATACTTACTAAACAATCTTATTTAAAACTATGTTTTTTTCTTCTTTTTTAAAAAATCATGTTTTTAATTATGGAAGCAGCAGAAATTACCTTTTTTATTATTCATCTCCATAGAAAAGGTCTGATAAGTTCCTCGCCGTGCCAACACAAATGTAGAGCTTGACATGTTTAACATTGACAGTGCTTTGCTCACAATCAAGAGAAGAAATCAAGTGGGGACTAAGATCAAAGGCTCTTTATGGTGATACATAAACTGCAACCTGAATTGTGAAAGGTAGCATTGGTAGCATTTTCACTGAGAATTTGGATGTTTCACATTTTCATGGTGGTCTCCCATCTATTATGCATTCCTTTATACCTACGAGAGTTGAACTCGAGCACATTAAAGAACAATATGAAAAATTTTCACAATGTGGAATCTTTTGTTTCTCATGATGTGGAACCAATTTAGACATTAACAGTATTCTTTTAGAAATGCTGTCACTGTGAGTGTACCAGTTACAGTATAACAATTCAAAGTGCAATTATTCCCATTTTTCTCAATTTATGTAAAACATTCTTATGGTTCACTTGGACGTTTGGCGATTCAAATGCTCTAAGATTCACGCAGTCTTTTCTAGAAATGATGCGCTACCTTAAGAGAATGGCACTACTCCAGCATGCGGGGAAAAAACTGCACTGAATAATTTGGAATGCATGATAACAATTTGTATTGAAGGTCAAAGAATGTATGATTTGATTTGCACTCAACTTCAGCACATGAATTCAATTTTGATTAATTTTAAGTTTCTCTAACTACTGTCTAGTCATCAAAGAATTTTAACCTTTAAGTATCCTTCAAAAGATTTTTCAGGCAACAATTAGGTTTTACTCTTATGACCGTATTTTCTTGAAAAGAGAAGCCAATCTGAAAGAGTTTGATAAAGATAAAAAATTAAGATGTCTGTGTATATGCAGGTTTTCCTCAACTCACCACCATTCGTATAGTGACTGCTTGAAATTACTACAGTATTGGAAAAAGTGACATGATCATTTTCCACACTTATGACGGTTGCAGGATCCCCAGTCACATGATCAAAATTCAGACCCTAGGCAACTGACTCATATTTATGACAGTCGCAGTGCTCCGGGGTCAGAGGTGATCACCTTTTGCGAACTTCTGACAAGCAAAATTGAGGGAAAAGCCAGATTTATTTAAGAACCGTGCTACTAACCTAATGGCTGCAGTGATTCACTTAACAACTATGGCAAGAGAGGTTGTAAAGTGGGGGAAAACTGACTTAACAACTACTTGCTTAGCAATTGTGGTCATAAGCTGAGGACTATCTTACACATAGGTACATATATTTGTTTTTGTTTTGTTTTCCACTTTAGTTATTTCATTTGGGAAGTTTCTTACACTATTTGAGGTTTTTTTCCTTATTTTATTTCTAATTCTATATTACTGCAATAAAATTAAAAAATTTTTTTTATTATAATGCACAATTATCAAAATAAATATTTAAGTACAATGTGATGCCATGAAGAGTAACCCAGTTAGGACAGTTGCCAGAATTTTTAAATTTAAGGAGGCTGTTTCGACATTGGGGACAACAATTATGCTTTTCTGAATTTTCCTGTACAAAATGATACAGTAACATAAGCAGCTGTAAAAACAGAATCTTTCCAATGGAGGCATATCTTAGCATCACAGCTGTTCAGTTTAGGGAAAACATATTTTATAGTGTCAATTATGAACTCCAAACAGAAAAAGATCAGCCACCTTATTTGACTTGGCTGCCACCTTCTGGAAACCTGTGGAATACTGGAAGCTGGATTCTGACTGAGCCAGAGAAATTGTCAGAATTTGCACTCAGCATCCTCAAGCCAATCGCTGGAGCCAAAATTTAAAAAAAGCCCATGATGACAAAGCTTCCCTCGGCTTCATCAGCACCGACACTTCCTTTGGTCCTGTTGCCAATGAATGAAAATCAACACCATCAACAACAACAACAAGGAGATTCATTTGGTGTCTCTGGGAAGGTGTTTCAACGTATTTGATTGATGGAGTGTGACAGTGACAATGAACATAAATTGGCAAGTATAGTGCAGTTTATGCCAAGCAAGTGGTGAATAGATCAGATTTTGCTCCTCAGTAGGAGGAACAGTAATGAGACCCTGGTCTGAAAATTGAAACCTGAGTCGGAATGAGGACTGGGAAAAACATCTGAAAAGATACCCTCCCTTGTTTTGGGAGAGTAAAAATGAGGGATGGGAGAGATACTTTCAGTTTACAAGATTCTTACAATTCTAACCTTACAATAAAGTTAGTATTCATTGCATGCTTCTTGTCTGGACTACCTCAGAAGGTTAACAGCAGGTCACTAAGAAATATATGAATAGGAGAAATATTATTATTTTTTGCTGATTTGGAAAAAGCACGTGAATAAGTGAACAGGCTTATGTAAATACGGAGTTGAAGATCGGTGGCTGAGTATATGAAAGAAGTCTTTTACATACTCAGCATCTTTCAATATCTTTCAGTATATGAAAGAAGTAAGGCATGTAGGGGAATAAAATGAATGCTTTGTGAATGGCTCAACATGGAATACAGCAGAGAGGAAGACAAGGATGCACACAATGGGGAATACACCAGGCTGTTTGCATAGTGTGCTGTGGCTGCTAAGACCCAGCATATTGCTTTTGATGTGCATTCCCCATTGTGGGCCTTTTTCACTCTCTTAAAGTCCCTTCCTCTCCAATGAATATAAATAGAAAGAGTAATTCCATTCTTGGTCATTATCCCAGCAGGTGTGAAACAGGTTAATCTTGTCAGGGTCAAGCTGGTAACCCCAATACCCAAGGGATGGCCATTCCAAAGTGTCTGGGAATGAGGAAAAGGAAAGCACAGTTCTCGTCATGTGATTTCCCACTAAGTAACTGCTTTGCTTAGTGATGAAGTTGCCAGCCCCAATTGTGGTCGCTAAATGAGAACTATCTTTATACAGGAAGATATGTATAAATGGTCAGAAAATAGAATAAATACATGAATCAGAATACTTTAGTAGAATCTCTACTAATGATGTGGGAACGGGCAGAGAAATTTTAATACAGTATGTGTGTGTACGTCTGTAGAAAGCTGGTGTTATGTGCGCTGATAGAAAGCTAGTGGTTTGCAAACTAAATACCCTCACAATGTACATCAAAACTATAGTAAAATTACTGTGTGCAAGAGTGAGCTTATGCCCCTGTTGGTATGTGGAATGAAAGCAGGCTATTTAAGAAGAAGGTGTGCTTAGAAAAAGAGAAAAAGTCAAGAATGAACATGGATTGAATACAAAAGTCATTGACCAGTATAAACAAAGCAACTGAAGTGTTTTTGATCTTATAAAGACAATGAATCAGGATCTAATTGCGAAACAAATATACAATTGAAATATCTACAATACGATCAAGAGGAAACTTAAGAAAGCTATATTTAATTGGAACTGATGAGTTCCTTAAAGAGAAACGAGAACTGAAGGAACAAAAGGCAATCTATGAAGCAATGCATGGATGTCAGGGAAGAAAGGATGGTTTGTAATGGCAGAAAGTACGGATGATTCGATGTGAATGGTGTTGATGTCGTTCTGTTGCGATTCCTTTTTTCCTTATGCCTTTCATTCCATTGAAATGCTACTTTTATTCCTTTTCCGTGTCTTGCATAACATTGTCCAATAGCAATATGGATGTGGATGTAAACTTTACAAGATTACAAAGTTTGGAGCATCGCTAAAAAATGTGATAAGCTGGGAATGTCTAGAATTAATGGTTTTAAAGGTAAAGGTTCCCCCGCACATGTGTGCTAGTCGTTTCCAACTCTAGGGGCCGGTGCTCATCTCCGTTTCAAAGCCAAAGAGCCAGCGCTTGTCCGAGGACGTCTCCGTGGTCATGTGGCCGGCATGACTAGACGCCAAAGGTGCACGGAACGCTGTTACCTTCCCACCGTAGTGGTCCCTATTTTTCTACTTGCATTTTTACGTGCTTTTGAACTGCTAGGTTGGCAGAAGCTGCGACGAGTAACAGGCGCTCACTCTGCTATGCGGCACTCGGGATTTTTTTTGTAAAAGAAAAAGGTGCCGGAACTCACACATGTCATACAACCCGCCTTGCCTACCCTACAAGGTTCCATCCAAAAAAGGTGCCGGAACTCCGTTCTGAGCGTTCTATGAGAAAAAAAGCCCTGGTTCTATTACAGGTTTCCAAAAAAACATACTTTAACGGAAGAGGCTTTTTTTGGTAACCTATATGCACCCCAATTGCCTTCCTAGCTACAACGAGAGCACAGATAGCAGCCTGGGCCTGCTCTCCTTTGAACAGAATGCCATACCAAAGAAAGAAAATGCTACATTTGTTTGTACACAATAATTTAATACCTAGATATTAAAGCCCTTTTCTATACAGCAGTTTCACTCTCTAGTGCTAAAAGAATATATGCAATCAAACATGCATTTGATTGTTCATGTGTTGTCTTAAACACTAAGTAAAGAAAGAGCACAAATGGAAGAAAGAGAAAGCAAGTACAGTGCAGTGAATTTTGCAATCCATAATTTATGCCTTTACTGCAATATATGCACTCAACCAAATGGAACTTATTAAAAATGGTTAGAAACTAGGACATAGTGAAATGTGGGCCCAGCTAGTAAATCTAGAGATGAAGTAATATGTACTTTGTTTATAGATTTTTTTATGCTACATTTTTTGAAGGAACAAATGCTTTTGTAATATATTCAAAATTCTGAATGATCCATAAAAATGGCAAGTAGGGAATAAACTAGGGAAAAAAGTATTACACCCTTGATATATTTACCATTGTCTGGAGTTGCTTCATGTTCCATGACAAGCTCACAGTCATGACCCCTTTTCTTTGAAGAAGACACTGCAAGGAAACCTTCAAAGGTCCTTGGATGCCCAAAAGTAATATTTTTTTCCCATCTAGGGTAGTACGTGCTGAAACAAAATGAAACAAAACTTATTATCGTGGGAGCTGTATTCCTAAACTGCTCTCTCATGTGAACAACTTATAGGACCGTGGTGGCAAACCTCTGGCACGCATGCCACAGGTGGCACGCAGAGCCCTCTTTGTGGGCACGGGCACCATCGCCCCAGTCTTAGGCCTTCACCTGGGTTTTATAAAACTTTTTCACTTTAGGCCTCTGCCACCATGTGCAAAAAAAAAAAGGTTCAATCAATCGATTTCAACTTCTCATGGGGAAAAAAATGATCTCATAAAGTTGGAATCGATCGATTGAACTTTTTAGTCCCACCCAGTCTGCCATTACCACCGCAGCCATGCCCACCCAATTGCCACGCCCACCCAATGGCCACAACCACCCAATGGGCCACAACCACCCAGTGGGCCACGCATACCCGTCACCCGACAATAAATAAGTGGGTTTTGGGTTGCAGTTTGGGCACTCGGTCTCTAAAAGGTTCGCCATCGCTGTTATAGAATAACAGGACAGACCAACACTGGAGTTTAGGAATTTTTCCTATGGCCAAGACTCCTGTGATGAAGAGCAGGAGATACCTGATTAAGTTTGATAGACTAATAGACTAGAAGTAGGCTGTTATGCATGCATATGAGGAATGGTGGTTTTGGTGCGAATAGCAGAACTGTTAATGACAACTTTAACAACATTAATGAAATCCAGTTTGGTGTGGTAGTTAAGGTGCTGGCTGAGAAACCAGGGGCCTCTGAGTTCTCGGCCTCCCTTAGGCATAAAAGCCAGAGGGGTGACTTTGGCTCAGTCACTCTCTCTCAATCTAACCCAAGTCACAGTTTGTTGTGGGAAAAATAGAAGGACGTTTAGGTATGTTCACCACCTTCAATTGCACATATATTAAAAAGGTGAAATAAAAACATAATACACTGAATTAAAGATAATACATATTTTACTTGCAGATGTTGCTTGTTTAGTCACCTTAATTGCATCCAGTGCCAAAGAGATACACGTGGTATCGCATTTCTTTAATTTACAATTGCAATTTCTTACTTCTACACCTCTATCGAACAGAGGTCATTCTACATCACACTCTTTCATGCACTATAATGTCCTCTCTTTCATTCGTTCATCTACTCCATACATAAACACATAAAACTCATTTCTATTTTGAGGTGCAGGGCATTCAGAAGTTTGGTTCTTCCTTTTTCACTCTAGCATCGCCCCAAGTGTGAATCTGCATTTTTAACATTAGAGATGTGCAGCGCTGGAAACGGTGCTTTAAAACCAATGTGGCTAAAATAGGACTTTGAGCTAAGGGCCAACAAATTCAATAAGATGCTTTTAGAGTGTATGGAAACGCCACCCTCCTTAATTCAAGCCTGTATTTTCTTGAGATTGCACAGCTACTCCTGAGCCCAGGAAAACACACAGCTTTTTTCAGTAGGTGCCACTAGATTAGATCCTGTACGTGCACCTATGCCCACTCCAAAATAGCTTTTCAGCTTCAAATATGAAATGCTATAATATCTGTGATGATCACACTATATTAAGAGTCAAAACTATAATCACACTTTTAAGTCTCTACCAATTTTTAATGGCTCATTATGTGTAAACTCACAGCTGGCGTAGATCGTGTAGAAGTAAGCAGAAAAATTTTGTGCATATTTATGCATGAAGCACTTTTAATAATAATAATAATAATAATAAACCTTTATTGTCAAAGTACAACATGTGTACATTGAGATTAGCTGAGCCTCCCCCTGTGCTCTCTCCCCCCAACACACAGTGACAACAAACCCTCCATCCCACCACACTATGTGAACCAACTACACCACACACCGGCCTCCCAAGTCAACTCTGCATAAGATTACATCCCATTCAAAAGCCTAACAGCCCACGGATAAAAGCTGTTCTTCAGCCTGTTGGTACGGCTGGCTATATTCCTATATCTCCTACCGGATGGTAGGAGAGTAAAGAGATACCGTCCAGGGTGTGAGTCATCCCTGAGAATCATCCTCACTCTTCCAAGGCAACGAGCCCTGGCGATGTCATCCAGTGGTGTCAGGGAACAGCCCACAATGTCTTGTGCTGTGCTCACTACCCTCTGTAATACTTTCCTATCCGCGGCTGTCAGACCAGCATACCAAACCACAATACCACATGAGAGGACGCTCTCTATGGTAGACCGGTAAAAGAGGGTCATTAGCTGTTGTTCTACCCTGTTCTTCCGCAAGATCCTAAGAAAGTGAAGCCTCTGTTGGGCCTTTCTAGCCACCTGGGTTGTGTTAACTTTCCAGGTCAGATCTTCACAGAGGTAGACTCCCAGAAATTTAAAGGAGGAAACTCTCTCTACACAGTCCTCCCTGATGTAAAGTGGGGCAGGTTCCTCTTTTTTTCTCCGGAAGTCTAACACCATCTCTTTCGTCTTGCTGATGTTTAGGTGCAAGTTGTTGTTACTACACCATATGGATAGTTTTTGTACCTCCGCCCTATATGCTCTTTCATCCCCACCTGTAATAAGACCCACCACAGTTGTATCATCTGCGAACTTGATTATCGCAGTGGATGGGTCAGATGATACACAATCATAAGTGTATAAAGAGTACAGGTAGGGGCTAAGCACACAGCCCTTTCTGCTATTCATTAGTCCCATTAGCTTTAACAAATGGCACCTACTTTTCAGACTCCCGTAGAAACCTGGAAAATGTCGGGTGACATTAAGAAACAGCAAACAGCTTCTCCAGATCATGTTTGAGACATGCGTGCACCTAAATATCGTATCTTCTTGCCACCGATTATTTCGATGATCATGAATAAACTCACAAACTTACAACCCACAATTTATTCCTAGGGGAGATTTTGCAGGAAACAATGGGAAGCTCACAGGCAAACCAATAAAGAAAGAAGAAGGATTGGGCAATTTAATTCTTCTTTTTATATGTTCTTTTTCTGTTTGCCAGTACTGTAAACGGAAGGTAGAAGCAACAGCTTTCTTGCTTTTTCTCTGAGTAGCATCAATATTTTATACCCATTAGCAATTCAGATACAAATAAGTGGCATAGCAGAAACCACTGCCAATTCCATTGCAAATGAACATTGCAATTAGTAGGACACTACATTTGTACCATTTACTTTTAGTAAATAATACTGATTCTGATTTAGCTGAACAATGAATTTGCAAGGTTGGCTGCTTATTTAAAATAGAAAAGCTATCATTGGGAAGTTATATTTCATTCAGGCAGGTCAAACGTGAGCCAAGACAGGCTAAGAACAGTGATCTGAGATAATAAATATAATTTACTACTGTGTTGTACCTTGGTTTTCCAGAAGTTCGATCACTGCTCTGGCAGTAGGGGGAACCACGCATTCATGTATGTCTCCATGCACTAATCTTGCCAAATTAAAATCTGTTATTCTGCAGCAAAAATAAGGGAATGTCACAGTCCTCAGCAATTTATGTATGAAAATGCAAGCAAAAACTTTGATTTTGTTTTTAAAAGGAAAAACAAGGACAATGTAAAGGCTTCAGTAACAAGCTAATCATAAGAACTTAGTCCAGCTCTGCCCAGCAGGGTCCTCACAAATTCATAAACCATGAAGTCTTAGATTGCCTACCCTTGGTCTGCTGATGTTAAAAAAATATTTATTTCTCTCAGTGAATCATTTCAATATCTGAAGATATCTTATTTGTGCCTTCTGTCCTTCATTCTCCCTGTTCCTCCCACTCCTGGTCCCAACAGCCCAGGCAATTAGTTTGAATACAATTTGGTGGAAAAAAGTAGGAGTGACAAATCAGGATTAAAAATTAAAAATTGCATCCCAACACCTGCAAGCAATCACTAACTCCTTTATTCTAGCCTCTGGCTTCCCTACCCAGCATTTTCACTCTTTTTGTGGAACCTTTTCTAGATTCCAATTTCTGCGTCTTAAAATTAGCCCCCCCCCCAGCTCCAGTCCACTCCAATTTTTAAGTACAGCAGTTTATATGCTGGTCAAAGCCTAGTGAGGCCCCCATGGCCTAAATTCACTTCTGTAAATCACTGGATAGGCAATTTATTCCCAATGTTCTTCAGGAGCCCCAGCCTATATCTCTTAAAGACAGCTGCCAAGCTCTTAATCCCTTTGTCACAATGCTACCTAAGCTTTCACACCAGTTTTGCTTGGCCCCAAGGAAATGGGAATGAAGAATATCCCTGAAACATCTAAGTGTGACTGAGAGAAATTTGTTATTTGTTTATATATTAGATATGGATCTGATGTGTTTTTATTCTTTAAATAATTGGCTTTTGTCATTGCTGGTACAGTTTAGCAGTACAGAAGCATTGGAATTGGATAAAAGATTTTAAGAAGGGCCTTGAAAACAGCATCTGATATATTTGCGCACTCTCTTTTGTGGGTTTGCAGAAAGCTAAGCTTGTGTTCTAACCAACATGATTTACAGAATAGCTTTATATTTAATTTTAGAAATCTTCTAGCTTATTTTTCCTGCTCATCTAATCTTAGGAAGTATGAAATCCATATGATCGCACCACTTTTCTAAAAATGTAAAATCCAGGTCTCTGCTCAGCGAAATTTACAAAGTTTAACTTACCCATTCACGTCTTTCTCTGGTTTCACGGCATTCAATATTTTGCTCGTGCATGATTCTCTACAAAGGCGGAGGAGGAGGCCATGAATTCTAGGATTCTCATTGAGTTTTGTAATTTCACCTATGACCTAGAAGGTAATACAAAGTTAACAAAGCCAAATTTTAAAAGAGCCATGCTACTAATTAAAATGTTTTCATATATAAAGTTATTGGGAATTTAAAACATGAAGAAGCTACCTAATGGCAAATACTCTTTCACTTGCAAAAAATATACTCACAACTATGATAATTTGTTAAAAAAAATCAATTGCAGCCCTTTTGTGCTTATGTCAGTTACAACATGAATTATTACATGAATCATTCCAGTGTCCAACTGAGAAATGGTGTTCCGTGATAAAAAGAACCACGTAAGAATGAGGTCACATGAAAGAAGATCAAAGGCGTGTGGGAGTCAGATACCAGTACAAAACTTGAATCTGCAACAATCCACAAGTTCAGACAGACAACAAAAGAGCAGTTACAGCAAAGCTGCACAATTACTGTCAGGAACATTTGATCAATTCAGTAAAAAGAAGGCAACAAAGATGAAATCATAATTTCTGCAAGGAAAAAATCCAACACATCAGATAAATGAAAGAATATTGTACATGAAATCTGGACATGTTCCACTAGAAAATCCATAGGTCATGAACAGACTTGTAGACCACAACAATAGTAGACCTCAGCAAAATAATAGGAGGCTCCTTTTTTCCCCTTACCTACACAGCTCACTCTACTTGTCTAAATTGGTTTAGTAGAGTATGGCAAGGGAAGATATTACGGTATATGAACATGAAGAAAGTAGCTGACTGTTTTTTAAGGACTTGGTATCCACAAAATGGAAGAGGAGTTATGTGTAAAAGTATATATTATTAATCAATACTTTCTTCCCACAAGTGTCAGCCTGGGAAATCCATAAGGCAAAAAATACCACACTTGTGTTCTCTTTCTTGTGTCCTCCAGCAACTTGCATTCACATGGCATTCAGGCACGCCATCTTTAATACTTTTTAGTGTATATGTAAAGGGACGCGGTGGCTCAGTGGGTTAGGATGCTGAGCTTGTCGATCAGAAGGTCGGCAGTTTGGCGGGTTGAATCCCGAGTGCCGCGTAGCAGAGGGAGCGCCTGTTACTCGTCCCAGCTTCTGCCAACCTAGCAGTTCGAAAGCACGTAAAAATGCAAGTAGAAAAATAGGGACCACTACGGTGGGAAGGTAACAGCGCTCCGTGCGCCTTTGGCGTCTAGTCATGCCGGCCACATGACCACGGAGACATCCTCGGACAAGCGCTGGCTCTTCGGCTTTGAAACGGAGATGAGCACCGGCCCCTAGTCAGAAACAACTAGCACGCATGTGCAGGGGAACCTTTACCTTTACCTTTTAGTGTGTATGTGTGTGTGTGTGCCTACACTCATAAATGCACCGAGTAAGTTTTTGATTCCTCATGATTATCAGAACATCTCCCTGCTGTTTTCCTGCCAAGGTATTTCAGAAGTAGCTTGCCACTGCCTGCTTCCTAACTCTGAGTAGAACTAGCCCAAGGTCACCCAACTGGCTTTCTGCCTAAAGCAGGACTAAAACTCACAGTCTCTAGCCTGCTTTCAGGGACTCCTGCCTTAAGCACTACACCAAACTGGTTCTTTGTTTCCAGTACTGGGGGGAAATAATAATCATTAAGAGTCAACATTATTAATAGCCATATTCTCCATATTCCTTAACTTACTTTCAATTTTCAGCCTCTCAGAATGGAAGGCAAGGGGACAAAAGTATTTGGAAGAACTATAAACAAACAGGCACAAATACATCTGAGATAACCTACAAAGCAAGTGGCAGCATTCCGATGACCTTGGCTAGTCCCAATCAAAGCTAATAGCTTGGATATGGCAAGTGTAATGGTATGTGGAGAGGAGGGGAGGAACAGTTGCTTAGGGAACAATCAGATAAGGAGGCCTACACAACGAAGAGTGAGAAACAAACATAGAAATGATCCTCCCTAATTTATCAGGCTGTAAAAAGAGATGGTGAGAGATTTCAAGTTTCAGACTCGCATGATTCTGTTACAATTACAATAAAACAGAATTAGGTCATCGGCCATGTTTCCTTTCTGATCTACCTGTTAAGGCTGACAGCTAGCCATTGTGAAAGAATAGCATAATAATTTGATGAAAGCATTCTGAAAGAAGACACTAATAAGCCACTTCTAGATTACCATGTGGATACATCCATATGGGCACCAGAAATAAAGCTTACCTCAAAAGAGAGTTTATATTTCCATTGCATTGTGCCAACTTGCTAGATCTGAAAACTTTGATAAAGTTTTGTGGATAAACTTGCCAGAACATGCAATTAAGCTTCAGACGCACTTATTAGTTTATATCTAGTTTAATCTGAGGGATTGAAATATGAAAATAATCCTGTGCTGGCAGAAATCATAGCAGAACCTCAGAGAAAAAACACTACACTATTAATAAGCAAAACTTTTTTGTGGAATCCTACAGGAAACTTTTTTTTAATAAACTCTGTGCTTACTATTAATTAGGTCTTTATATGTGTTAACTATGATTCACATTCAATAATAGATGTCTTTTCATAAATCCACATTTTTGTTAAAATATATAAAATTGTGTATGCCTGTCTACACAAGTGCAAGTCCAACTACATTTTATGGCTTATTCCCAGATAACTGGATATAGCACCATAGCTTTAATTTCTTTTTGAAATTCTGTTGATTTATTATTTGATTATAAACTTAGATCAGATAATTTCCATATCTAATAGAGAAAAGCTTGTCTTTTCAAATGTAGCTTTTGACATCTCTCAAAAAGCTACATTTAAGAAAAATAACTACTTGTGCATAGAACTGTTGCTTTTTCCACAAAGGAGTCTTTGAATTTATGCCACACTGACAGTTTTTGTTGCTCATTTTGTAATCATCCCACTGTAAAATCAGTACATATAAATTATATAAAATAGAGCATGACATTACTGTAGTGATAGTCCTGAAAATAATTCCCCAAATAATACTGAGTAGAAAACTTTTTTATTTGATCATTTGAACATTTTACATTCAATAGCTATTAGAATCTGATTGGTTAAGTACCTTCTGATAGCTGTAGTATTTATTTCAACAGAACCAAAGATGTCATATTTAAATATCTCAATGAGATTTTATTTGGACCGAGTGTGTTTATGAATGAAGCAATTGAAGTTATAAAATGCATATGCAAGTAATTTTTTTATTTATTTTTATTTTAATCCCATTTATATCCCGCCCTTCTCCGAAGACTCGGGGCGTCTTACAATCTAAGCACAAATCAATGTACTTAGCAATAGCCTTCATTCTATGTATATGCCTGGCTTTCGGGGGGCTCCAAGTGGCATTATTACAAAGTCAGCTTATTGCCCCCAACAATCTGGGTCCTCATTTTACCTACCTCGGAAGGATGGAAGGCTGAGTCTACTATTTTACTCACTAATTTAACTGAATCCTGTAGCTTTTCAGAAAGTAGAGCAAACTTTCATAGGGTTGAGATAATAATTCCTAAGATTATATTAATAGATGTCACCCAGTGTCTTCCAAGATATCAAAGATTTTATTAAACCAGCAATACAGAATATGTAAATAAGTAGAATTTTAAAAATGTTTACCTCATCTTCAGTACTCCCAAGGGGAAGACAAATATGAACAATATCCACGCCAATCTATAAAAGAAATAAGTGGATTTCAAATTTAACTCAACCATCTTTCAATACTTAAATTGTTTTTAGTTGTGGAACATTTTTCCATATTTTACCTCTTTAGCAATGTTTCTGATAATTTCTTGTCCCAAACAGTCATCACCAACCTTGAATAAAAGAAGAAAAGGAATATAAAATTATAATAGGCTAAATAAAATATTCTGGAAAAGCAATGGTCTGTCAGTCATAAATGAAGTAAAAGTGACAAGAAATCATATTTGAAATTTAGAATATGATTAACTGAATATGAACTGAATATAAATATATAAATATAAAATGCTTGAATGATTAACATATCAGAAGCAAATTCAGGCAGGATTATCAAACATCTTTTATAAGATCCATGGAAAGGAATTGCTTTGCAAATTATAGTGTAGTGCAGCTTTTTACACCTGATTCCATAAAGATGTGTTGGATTTCAATTCTACAACTCCAAGACTGTGTGAACAATGGAGGGTAAGAGACTGCCTGCCATTGGCAGAAACCCAATGGAGCATTTGTATAAGTTATGCCAAATCCCCTTTCAACTTGTCTGGCACTACATGCTGAATTATGTTCTGAAACAGCAGAACAAAGGAAGAGATATCACCAAATCATGTGATTCTTACTGAGGTAGAATGAAAATTTAAGCTCATCTGAAATTTAATTGCAATATATTACATCCACCTATTAAGGAAATATATTATTCTTACCAGCTATCTATTCAACATGCAACAGAAACTCTTATAAAATCTACCTCACCTTTCCAGTTGTCATATAGATTTTAATGCCACTGTATATTTATAGATTTTGATTTCATCAGCAGTTATACTCATATGAATTATTATGACTCCATATTATTCCTTTCTTCCACAATATACAGCCCACTTTTAAAATACAAATCCTGCAGGGTTTATTTTTGCCTTACCTGTATAACAGAAAGTGTTGGCTTAAATCTGGGGTGTTCTTGCTTCAGTAAATTCAGGGCTTTTCTTGAGGTTTCAATGATTTCTCTTGAAATAACAATAAATGTATTAATGGGTAATATTTTCTTGTCAGATAATATCTTTATGGATTTCAGTCTCAGTCATACTTCATTTCAACATAAATATGTAATGCATGTCAGCAATATTACATGTACATTATTATATGTTTGCTGAGCATAACATCACCACCCACAATAAGTCTCAAGTTGCATCATCAGGCAACAAACTTCATAAGCTAATAATAAATAAGAGTTTATGTGTTCATTTTTTTTGCCCCTTGTAATTTGTTGGGAGAATGCTGTTCATCAGCCACCTCTAGGGCAACTTTTAACAAGAGAGGGGTATTTAGTTCCGTATTTAGACAATATTTCAAAAAGATTACAGCAAGATAAGCTACAAAACTGCAAAAACCTTCTCTATTTATTTTTGCCAGTTTGTGTTGTGTAGTCTTGACATTCCATAGTTCATGATGCTGCCTGATAAGAAACCTTCGGTTTCTCAAAAGTAGGTTTTCACCAAATCATAACCGTCTTACAATGCAATTCAAAACATACTATTGAGTCGTTTAAAGTTCAAAGGGAGCCGTCTGTATTTTAATGCATATATCGTTGCAGACTTATTACATTTGCAAAGAAAGCCAAATCTATTGAGCTGTCAAGCAAAAGGACCAAGGCGGTACAAAACCCCACTCGGCAAGCATTGCAAATCAAATCTTTTATTTATCAAAGGCCAGCACAGAGATAAAAGATATAAATGATATCAAAGGCTGAACGACAACATGTGCTATTTTCCTCGCCGGCTTTTCGAAAGTGGTAAAACCCATTCGACAAGCGAAACTCAAGCGATAATTGCCACTGATTTTAAAGGGAAAAGGGACAGGAAATTAAAGACGAACAGCCCTAAACGGCTGCAGCCACAACAACAACAACAACAACACACACGCAAACAGCTGGCTCGACAGCCGCTGTACGTGGCAAAGCTTTGAAGTTCCCACTCAGAGCAAAAAAAAAAAAAAAAAAAGAGCGAGAGGAGCGAGCGGCCAGTCACGTGGTCCGGGAACACCCGCGCCTTTCCCTTCCTTCGGGCTGATTGGCTCCGAGAGCCGCCACTTTCTCCTCTTTCTTCTCCTCCTCCTCCTCCTCCTCCTCCACGCCAATTTAGCGGCTTTAATTGATTGCATCAGACCCAACAGCGCGGAGGCGGAGTTTGGGAAGTCTCCCACGTGCAGTGCCGACCGGCCAACTTTCTAGTTATGAAAGAAACGAGCGGTGGGATTGGACAGCCGGCAGCCAGCTTCTTTCATATTCCCTCCCCCCCCCCCCCGCGCAAACACGCACGTGCTCCCACACAGCCGCCTACTTACCTCAGCGCGGAGCTCTGAGCGCCTTCGCTGCCGGCTCCGGGTTGCTTCTCGCCGCAGCGCCGCGTGCTGCTTACGCCTCGCTGAGGCGAGAGCGCCGCCGGGCAAGCGGCTGGCACAGGGCGCAGCAGTTTGCGAGGGAAGCTGCTGGCGCTTTTCTTTGCGGGCCCCGCTGGTCTCCAGAGCAGGCGGCGTAAAGCAGAAAACCTCATTGTGCGGAGCGAGGGGGGTGGCTGGGGGGGGGGAAAGAAGAGAAGACGGCCGACGAGCGCCCGGTGCTTCCCGGCGGAGAGGAGTAACTAGCTGGGCTCTGGAGAAGGACGCGGCGGGCGGTGCGGCTGGAAGGGAGGCGGAGTAGGCTGCTGGCCGGACAGCGCTGGGTTGGCTCCAGCCGAGGAGGCGAGGCGGAGCCAAGCTCCTCGGCAGGGGGGGAGTCGGTGGCACTTCCTTCCCGCTTTGCGGCCGAGGGATTAAAAGGCCTGGCGGGTAAGCGAAGGTGCCGGCGAGGCTGCGAACTTAGAACGGCGTTGGACGCCCGCCATCCTTATGTGGGAGACGGACCCGTGGCTTTTTCTGGATACCGAGCGGAGGTCTTGTCTTTGTCCCGTGGGAAAAGGGGTTCAGGTCTCAACATTTTCAAGTTTGCGGATTTGGAGAGAGAGAGAGAGAGAGAGAGAGAGCGCCTACTGAGTCTTTAAACACAAGTCGGTAATGTCTCGATTAAGAAATAAAGCCTTCGTGTTGAAGGCGGCTCCTGGTGTCGCTATGACCGTATTAGTATTAGAAAGGAAAATTATGAGTTACAGTAGCTTGGCAGATCAGAAAATAGACCGGGAGAAAGCTAGAGCCACTTACACTTTTGTTAAGAGATATATGATCATGAAGTTACCAGGAAAAAAATTAATTTCCGAGGGTGTTTTTTTTTTGTATCTACCCCAAAAGGAAAATAAGTTAGACAGAAATTGCCAGTTCATTATGCGCTATAGGTAGTAGCAGGGCTTTTTTTGTCATAGAACAGGGGTGTCAAACTCAATTTCATTGAGGGCCGGATCAGCATTGCGTTTGCCCTCAAGGGGCTGGGTGGGTGTGGCCAAGGTGGGCGTGGCCTACTGGGTGGGCGTGGCTAGAGTGCGTATGGCCTACTGGGTGGGCGTGGCCAGCTCTACATTGTTTGCATCAAGGGTGCCTATGGGGGCCTGGGCAGGAGTGGGACAGATCTGAGGGTCTCTGGGCCAGGGCCAAGGCAGTGGGGGCCGTTCCCTCACTGTTTCCAGGATGGCTTCGTGGGCCACATGAAACCACTTCGCGAGCCGGATCCGGCCCCCCCCCCCCCCCCTCCCCCCCCCCCGGGCCTTGTGTTTCACATGTCTGTCATAGAATGCTCAGAACGGAGTTCCAGCACCTTTTTTTGGATGGAACCTTGTATGGTAGGCAAGGCGGGTTCCGGCACCTTTTTCTTTTACAAAAAAAGCACTGGGTAGTAGTCCTCAACTTCCCACAGTTGGGAGCAGAATTTGGGTTGCTAAGTGATGTGGTCATTAAGTGAGTCGTCATTTGCACAGCCCTGGTTTTATGAACATTGCCAGTCATTAAGTGAATCACACAAGTGAATCGGGCTTCCCCAATTGACCTCATTTGCCGGATACTGGCCAGAAGGGTTTCAAATAATCACTTGACTTCAAGATGCTGCAAACTTTATGAGTGCCAGTTGCCAAGCTCCCAAATTGCAGTCATGTGTCAGGGTGTTGTGATGGTCGTAACTTTGAGGAGAGGTCATTGGTTACTTTTCTTGAATTGATTAGATATCTCAACAGTCATAAGTCAAGGACTGCCCTATGTTCTTGGCAAAATTAAGGCGTTCTTTCAATTTCTCAGTGATAAGTCTTCCTTTTTATGTAGTAACTTCAGTAGGGACTTAGGAAATCAAGTCTTATACTTGAATGTGGACTGACTCCTGATACCAGATTTCATCCTAGATAAATTGGCTACAAACTATGGTACCATTTTAAAGTTTCCAACACAGGTCAAAACAGGTAGTTCTCAACTTATGACAAAAAATGGTGTTCACATGACCCTGGGACACTGTAAATATCATGAATGAGTCAGTTGCCAAGCATCTGAATTTTGGTCATGTGACTATGGGGATGGCAATGGTCATAAGTGTGAAAAACAGTCTCAAGTCATTTTTTCCCCCAATGCCATTGTAACTTTGATTACTGAATAAACTGTTGTAAGTCAAGAACTAGCTAATTTTGAGGTAGCATACATCTGGAATGCTGGAAAAATTTAAAACAGCAGTTGCTAGCCAGGAATAGGCAATGATTGCTGTTGACATCAGTAGTCAAACAAAAACTGCAAAATCTTTTTCCCACTATGTTAAAGAATTTGGTAGCTGTCCTTTTTGTGTTTTGGATTTTGTTGTATTTGTAGCTGCTAGTAAACTCTGGCAGCTGGCCAAAGGCACTGATAGTAGGTTTGCTTTGTAGATTTTTACTCCTGGCTTGTTATTTTAATTTTTGATAATTAGATTCCACTCCTGGTAGTCTAGACAGGGCTTTTTCCAAATTAGTTGCAGTGATTTGAATATGTCTTACGGGTGCATAAAAGGTTATTTTGAGTGGAAATATTAATATTCGTCTTGCCTAGCACTTTCACCACTTTTGACTAGCCTACTGGGTATAGAAATCCCACATTCTTTCTATGGCCTGAATGCATTGATTCTGCATTTAAGCTTTAGTTTTGTCTTCTCCAGGCTGTTGGGATGCACAAAGACAATAATTGCAGAACTAGGTTGCTGAAGGTTGGCACAGTAAAGCTTTGTTTGTTTAAAATATAGAGCCTCAGCAACTATTTCTGCAATGGTAAATAAAGTAGTTCATTAAAAAGTCTATTTAAGTAACTGCTGCAAGCAAGTAGTATTTATTTTTTTTCTAAGCAGCATTTACTTACAGGTTTGACATGCTTTAAAGTAAGCTTTTAAGCATAACAAAAAAAAGCAGGACTCTTCTACATGTACATATATTTTTTACATAATCTTTACAAAATGAGTTATGTAAAAGTGCAACACAGAGGGTCTATTTCTTATCAATAGAATAAAATGGTAAAGCATGATATGTTGAAATGAGGAAAGCTGGTGTGAATTCATCCAGAATAAGCAACTTCATTTTGCATTTGTCCAGTAGTATAGTGCAGGTACTACCAGTGAATACAGAATATTTTTTTTAAAAAAAAAACAATTAGACTTTTTTACAAACAATATTACCTGGATAAAATCTCTAAAATCTCTTCAAAGTTTTGAAGGAGAGCTGTAAATTATTAAAGAGATATGCCCACCTTTAGAATTGGACAATAATGTACAGTACATGTGATAATGAGCCCCTTACATACAATATTCTCTGGCCCCAATATTCTAATTTTAGCAACCATTTTTACATTCCCCATATTTTGTTCTGCCCCGATAATGAAATAATGTGTGCAGAAGCAGTCAGTGGTTTCGTAGGCCTATCTAGTCACCCAAAGGTTAATTCACATTCTGGGTATGAAAAGGCACCTACTTGATTTTGTTTGGACACAAGAACTGAAAAAGAAAAAATATGCTTGGAGCAGGCTAAAAATCTGAATACCCTTAGCCTTCTAGAATTGTAAATCTATTTAAAATATCTTCAGAAAAAATGTGTAATCTTCTGAGTTATTCAACTAACCAAACGCAAACATAATACCAGTATTCACATGAATTAATATGTTTCCTTTCTCTTTTGGCCACTGTACATATTTTATAAAGTAGGTTCCCCGCCCCCCAAATTAAATATTTTCTTCTAGTTTTGGGGTAGGGCAATGGTGTTATCAACACAATAAACTACATGAACTACATAAAAAAGTTGGAGGTGGCGTTCCTCAAAAAAATTTTTTGTTTCATTCAGATCAGAAAATCATTATCATTCCCTTTGCTTTTACAAAAACAATGTCTTGGGCTCATCCATATTGAATTTTAGCTATTTTTATTTTATTCCCTGCCAGCAAGGTTAAAAAGTACTCAAAATATACTGACGCTTGTCCCTTATATGTCATTACATAGTTCACTATTTTAACAGATTAACAAAAATCCTCCAGTATAGCAAAGCAGACATGACCTCATTACTGCATCTGGATTCCTATTACTATATTTATATTATTTTACATATTTTATTAAATAAATCCCTAAATTCATATGAACTTATTTTTCATCTGTTTACTAAACACACTTTGATTTGCAGTCAGCTTTTCTGTGGAAGTAGGGGCAGCTTCCTGATGTAAGAAAAATAAAAGTAAACTAGCATTCTACTAAGAAAAAAACACACCAGAATGATGCATTTCAAAGTAATTCAGGAACCATACCTCTTTCAGTACTTATTTCAGTAGAAGGGATTATGTACTGGTTAACTGAAGGCTTTACCAAATCACCAAGTCATGTTCTAAAAATTCTGACTGCTATTATGCTTTTTGACGGAATGATGTAAGAAACCAAATCCTGTTCAGTAAAATGCACTTCAGTTGGTACTTATATCATTAGTGTCCTTTATGTGCAATTTGGTCGTATATAGATCATGGATTCACGTATTTTTTTCAAGTGTTTCAAACTGAAGCTGTTTTACAAAAAGGATATGTTCAGCAACATTAGCATGAGGGAAAAAAAAATCCCTATTCCGATCTGAAGAAGCTCTTTAGTTGGTCGGTCAAATTTTAAACTTGTCTCTAGATCCACTGCATGACTGATGTCAAGACTGATTGCCAGAGACTGGAACCTGTGCCAAGAATCCTTCAAACTGATGCCAAAGCCAGTATGAAGACTTTGCAAGTGGATCTTAGGCTGCTGTTGATTTGTGAGTATCAAATTTGTGAGTTGGGAAATATGATTTCTTGCAGGTGGGGTAGAAATAATGTGTTTAGTGCATCAAGAAAAAAACAGGTTTTCTAAACTAGAATTCTTGGAAAAAATGTTCTTGCTTGATCCCAAAAATCCATTTGGTCTGTACCATTTGCAGTTTTACTTAATTAGAACTGTGTGGAAATGTAACTAGTGCATACATATAACACATTAGTACATTTCAGTCCAGGTAAAGCAGTTCATTCTTCTGTGTTACAAACTATTTTTAAGCAAATAAATTACGAATACACAAAGTTTCACCACTGAAGATGTTCCACTGTTCCTTCTTTCCCTTTCTGTGAAATTATTGTGTATGTCACCAGTTCTGATACGTACTAGAGTTACTAAAATTACAGTGTATAGAACAGAATGATACAAATACAAGGTATTGTTCCTATAATAGTAAGTAGAAATATATATACAACAACGTGACTTACAAGAACTGGTGATCATACTGTAACTACAGTATCACACTAAGGCAGAACAATGGATGTGGAGGAAAGGCAACATTAAGCAAAACTACTTGAACTGAGACACTGAAATTTTTCCCTTAGGGATTGGACAATATTTGGCTGATTACTAGATGGCACACTCCATAAGTAATCATTCAATTTGTCTGAATCACTGCATGTTGTCAAGAAAGAATCTGATAGTTTAGAAGGATCCAGCAACTTGCCACTGTGAGTTTCTGAAGGAGTAGAAGAGTATGGGTTCATTTTAGGATCCAAGTCCTTTGTTTGGTTACAGAAAATCTCTAAGTCAGATCCCTCATCTTCAGATTTAATTTCAACATAGTCGTCGTCATCTCCTTCTCCATTGTCAGTATCTTTGAAGTTACTAAAATAATTGTGGGTTGCTATTTGTGCATTTGAGGGCAAGTTCCTTTTAACTCTCAGAATTTTCTGAGAATCTTGTAGAATAACTTCTGAGACATTTTCTGAGATCTGCTTTGTCGCATCGCATGTTGAATGGCCAGGGATAGCAACAGACCCTGATTCTTGACAGTGGTCAGTCAGAAATATTTTGTTAGAATTCAAATGCTTCTTCCTCATTTCAGGTGGATAATTTATTGATTCTTCAGACTTGTTGAGCACAATGGAGCAAGACGATTGTGACCTGCTATATGCCTGTGGCTTTGAACTGCTCTCTGTCCTCCCTAAAGAATTATAAAGGTGGCTGTGATACAGGTTCTCTTTATTGGGCTGATTTATAATAGCACTCCACCTTTGTGCAGGAATGTGTGGACAAAGAGGAGTCTGAAAGGAAGGCACTGAGCAGGTTACAGGCCTCACATTTGGCGTTGTCCCCATCTCTGTAAAGGAGCTTTTTGTCTTCAGGTGAGGCGTTTCTGGCCAAGGAGAAAAGTCAGAGAGTTCTCCATTACTGTATGTTGAGTGCAAGAGCCAATTTTCAGCTTTTAAGCATTCTGCAGCTAAGTGAGATGTAGACACAGGTGAAGAGTATCTTATGTTTGTTTCTTGAGAAGTAATCTTCTGTGTTTTGGGTGAGGTTTCCCGGAATACAATTTGATCATATAGTTGAGAATATTCAGCAATTCTTGCACCTAAAAAATAAAGGGAAGATTAAACTAACCTTAACAAATAATGACAACACCACCAGTATAAGTCGACATTTCCTGATAAATAAGATATTTTTTAAATAAACTTTTAGTCAAGTGTCACAGATTTTAACATGCCATTACTGCAAAACATATACAGATGAACATTTGATCTTAGTCACAGAGATCTTCCTCTCCCATTTCCTATGCTTTCTCCATTTTCTCAGGAAGGACGTCTCTGGAGCAAACTGGGGCACATGAAGTACATGCAACCAGAAGCCCAAATGAAATCCATCTGTATAACATATGTATCCCTTAATTTTATTTTGGGATGCCTTCAGGTCAATGTTTACTCCTGGTAACTGCTTGAACTAGTCCATGAAGTTTTCTTGGCAAGCTTTTTCTTTTTTTAAGTGATTTGCCACTGCCTACTTCCTAGGGCTTAGAGTGACTGATCAAGGCTACTCAGCTGGCTTCATGCCTAACATGGGACTAGAATTTATGGTTCCCAGTTTCTAGAATGATGCTTTTAACCACTATACCAGGGGTCAGCAACCTGAAACAGTGAAAGAGCCACTCGGAACCGGTTCCCTCACAAAAGGAAAAACTGGGAGCCACAAAAATATGTGTGCATGCGCATACATGCGCGCATGCGCAGAACAGGGTTTGACTGAAGAGTGGAGCCAAGGCGAGATATGCACCTGCCCTGCATATTTGAATTGATTGGTTGAACTTTTTTAGTCCCACTTTTTTTTTTGGACTGCACATGGCAGAGGACTGGGAGCCGCAGGAGACGGCTGAAAGAACCGCATGCAGCTCCGGAGCCGCGGGTTGCAGACCTGTGCACTATACTAAACTGGCTGTAACATCTAAGATGACATAATGTGCCAACTACTGTTGGGAAGCACCCAGCCTGGCAGGGAGGAGGGATCAAGCATGGAGGTAGCCTGGAGTCACTGCACAATTGCAAAAGGGCTAAAGCCAACCTGCCCTAAATTCCTTGAAGCCTGATGTACCGTATATACTTGAGTATAAGCCGAATTTTTCAGCCCACTTTTCGGGCTGAAAAACTCCACTTCGGCTTATACTCCAGTGAACAAAAAAAAAGAACTGTCCCTTAGTTCGGAACAGGCTGCTGAGAGAAGGGAGCGGCAGAGCCTTGCAGAGCTGGCGGCAGTTCAGCGTTGTTTCTCCCCCTCGTGCGTGCGTGTGTGTGTCAGACCCACGGGAATGGCTGGTAGGGAAGCGGCATTCCGGCATTCCCCCCCCTTCCTGTGTGTCGAGCCCACGGGGCTTGACACACAGAGAAACGCAAATGCCGGACTGCCGCCACCTTTACTAGCCATTCCTGCGGGTCTGACACACACACACACACACACACACACACACACACACACACACACGCCGCCGGGCTCGGCTCCTTGGCAGGAGGGGCAGCCCCTGCCGCGCCCCCCTCCCCTCCCGGCCCGCAGCGCCGCGCCGCCGCCGCTTCCTCCGGGCAAGTCGGGGGGGGCTTGCGGGGCGAAGGCACCGGCCGGGGGGCAGGCAGGGCGGGAGGGCGGCCGCGCAGCTCAGCGCCGCCCCGAAGCCACAGCCAGCCGCCGCCGCCCACGTCCCGGCGGAGAGAGCCTGCCCTGCGGAGCGCGCTCGCTCGCCCGCTGCCTCGCCCGCTTGCCCGCTGCCTCGCCCGCTCGGTTGCTCACCCGCTGCCTCGCCCGCCCGCTGCCTCGCCCGCTCGCTCTCCCGCCCGCTGCCTCGCTCTCCCGCCGCCTCGCCCGCTCGCTCGCCGCCTCGCCCGCTCGCCGCCTCGCCCGCTCGTTCGCTCGCCCGCCGCCTCGCCCGCTCGCCCGCCCGCTGCCTCGCCCGCTCGCCCGCCCGCTGCCTCGCTCGCCCGCCGCCTCGCCCGCCCGCCCGCCGCCTCGCCCGCTCGCCCGCCCGCCGCCTCGCCCGCTCGCCCGCTGCCTCGCCCGCTTGCCTGCTGCCTCGCCCGCTCGCTCTCCCGCCCGCTGCCTCGCCCGCTCGCTCTCCCGCCCGCTGCCTCGCCCGCTCGCTCTCCCGCCCGCTGCCTCGCCCGCTCGCTCTCCCGCCCGCTGCCTCGCTCTCCCGCCGCCTCGCCCGCTCGCTCGCCGCCTCGCCCGCTCGCTCTCCCGCCCGCTGCCTCGCCCGCTCGCTCTCCCGCCCGCTACCTCGCTCTCCCGCCGCCTCGCCCGCTCGCCCGCCGCCTCGCCCGCTCGCTCTCCCGCCCGCTGCCTCGCTCTCCCGCCGCCTCGCCCGCTCGCCCGCCGCCTCGCCCGCCCGCCGCCTCGCCCGCTCGTTCGCTCGCCCGCCGCCTCGCCCGCTCGCTCGCCCGCCCGCCGCCTCGCCCGCCCGCCGCCTCGCCCGCTCGCTCTCCCGCCCGCTGCCTCGCTCTCCCGCCGCCTCGCCCGCTCGCCCGCCGCCTCGCCCGCTCGCTCTCCCGCCCGCTGCCTCGCTCTCCCGCCGCCTCGCCCGCTCGCCCGCCGCCTCGCCCGCCGCCTCGCCCGCTCGTTCGCTCGCCCGCCGCCTCGCCCGCCGCCTCGCCCGCCCGCCGCCTCGCCCGCTCGCCCGCCGCCTCGCCCGCTCGTTCGCTCGCCCGCTGCCTCGCCCGCTCGCTCTCCCGCCCGCTGCCTCGCTCTCCCGCCGCCTCGCCCGCTCGCTCGCCGCCTCGCCCGCTCGTTCGCTCGCCCGCCGCCTCGCCCGCTCGCCCGCCCGCTGCCTCGCCCGCTCGCCCGCCCGCTGCCTCGCTCGCCCGCCGCCTCGCCCGCCCGCCCGCCGCCTCGCCCGCTCGCCCGCCCGCCGCCTCGCCCGCTCGCCCGCTGCCTCGCCCGCTTGCCTGCTGCCTCGCCCGCTCGCTCTCCCGCCCGCTGCCTCGCCCGCTCGCTCTCCCGCCCGCTGCCTCGCCCGCTCGCTCTCCCGCCCGCTGCCTCGCCCGCTCGCTCTCCCGCCCGCTGCCTCGCTCTCCCGCCGCCTCGCCCGCTCGCTCGCCGCCTCGCCCGCTCGCTCTCCCGCCCGCTGCCTCGCCCGCTCGCTCTCCCGCCCGCTACCTCGCTCTCCCGCCGCCTCGCCCGCTCGCCCGCCGCCTCGCCCGCTCGCTCTCCCGCCCGCTGCCTCGCTCTCCCGCCGCCTCGCCCGCTCGCCCGCCGCCTCGCCCGCCCGCCGCCTCGCCCGCTCGTTCGCTCGCCCGCCGCCTCGCCCGCTCGCTCGCCCGCCCGCCGCCTCGCCCGCCCGCCGCCTCGCCCGCTCGCTCTCCCGCCCGCTGCCTCGCTCTCCCGCCGCCTCGCCCGCTCGCCCGCCGCCTCGCCCGCTCGCTCTCCCGCCCGCTGCCTCGCTCTCCCGCCGCCTCGCCCGCTCGCCCGCCGCCTCGCCCGCCGCCTCGCCCGCTCGTTCGCTCGCCCGCCGCCTCGCCCGCTCGCCCGCTGCCTCGCTCGCCCGCCGCCTCGCCCGCCCGCCGCCTCGCCCGCTCGTTCGCTCGCCCGCTGCCTCGCCCGCTCGCTCTCCCGCCCGCTGCCTCGCCCGCCCGCCGCCTCGCCCGCTCGTTCGCTCGCCCGCTGCCTCGCCCGCTTGCCCGCTGCCTCGCCTGCTCGCTCGTTCGCCCGCTCGTTCGCCCGCTGCCTCGCCCGCCCGCTGCCTCGCCCGCCCGCTGCCTCGCCCGCTCGCTCTCCCGCCCGCTGCCTCGCTCGCCCGCCGCCTCGCCCGCCCGCCCGCTGCCTCGCCCGCTCGTTCGCTCGCCCGCTGCCTCGCCCGCTTGCCCGCTGCCTCGCCTGCTCGCCCGTTCGCCCGCTGCCTCGCCCGCCCGCTGCCTCGCCCGCTCGCTCTCCCGCCCGCTGCCTCGCCCGCTCGCTCGCCCGCTGCCTCGCCCGCTCGCTCTCCCGCCCGCTGCCTCGCTCGCCCGCCGCCTCGCCCGCCCGCCCGCTGCCTCGCCCGCTCGTTCGCTCGCCCGCTGCCTCGCCCGCTTGCCCGCTGCCTCGCCTGCTCGCCCGTTCGCCCGCTCGTTCGCCCGCTGCCTCGCCCGTCCGCTGCCTCGCCCGCCCGCTGCCTCGCCCGCTCGCTCTCCCGCCCGCTGCCTCGCCCGCTCGCTCTCCCGCCCGCTGCCTCGCTCGCCCGCCGCCTCGCCCGCCCGCCCGCTGCCTCGCCCGCTCGTTCGCTCGCCCGCTGCCTCGCCCGCTTGCCCGCTGCCTCGCCTGCTCGCCCGTTCGCCCGCTCGTTCGCCCGCTGCCTCGCCCGTCCGCTGCCTCGCCCGCCCGCTGCCTCGCCCGCTCGCTCTCCCGCCCGCTGCCTCGCCCGCTCGCTCGCCCGCTGCCTCGCCCGCTCGCTCTCCCGCCCGCTGCCTCGCCCGCTCGCTCTCCCGCCCGCTGCCTCGCTCGCCCGCCGCCTCGCCCGCCCGCCCGCTGCCTCGCCCGCTCGTTCGCTCGCCCGCTGCCTCGCCCGCTTGCCCGCTGCCTCGCCTGCTCGCCCGTTCGCCCGCTCGTTCGCCCGCTGCCTCGCCCGTCCGCTGCCTCGCCCGCCCGCTGCCTCGCCCGCTCGCTCTCCCGCCCGCTGCCTCGCCCGCTCGTCGCCCGCTGCCTCGCCCGCTCGCTCTCCCGCCCGCTGCCTCGCCCGCTCGCTCTCCCGCCCGCTGCCTCGCTCGCCCGCCGCCTCGCCCGCCCGCCCGCTGCCTCGCCCGCTCGTTCGCTCGCCCGCTGCCTCGCCCGCTTGCCCGCTGCCTCGCCTGCTCGCCCGTTCGCCCGCTCGTTCGCCCGCTGCCTCGCCCGTCCGCTGCCTCGCCCGCCCGCTGCCTCGCCCGCTCGCTCTCCCGCCCGCTGCCTCGCCCGCTCGCTCGCCCGCTGCCTCGCCCGCTCGCCTCTCCCGCCCGCTGCCTCGCCCGCTCGCTCTCCCGCCCGCTGCCTCGCTCGCCCGCCGCCTCGCCCGCCCGCCCGCTGCCTCGCCCGCTCGTTCGCTCGCCCGCTGCCTCGCCCGCTTGCCCGCTGCCTCGCCTGCTCGCCCGTTCGCCCGCTCGTTCGCCCGCTGCCTCGCCCGTCCGCTGCCTCGCCCGCCCGCTGCCTCGCCCGCTCGCTCTCCCGCCCGCTGCCTCGCCCGCTCGCTCGCCCGCTGCCTCGCCCGCTCGCTCTCCCGCCCGCTGCCTCGCCCGCTCGCTCGCCCGCTGCCTCGCCCGCTCGCCCGCCCGCTGCCTTGCCCGCTCGTTCGCTCGCCCGCTGCCTCGCCCGCTTGCCCGCTGCCTCGCCTGCTCGCTCGCTCGCCCGCTCGTTCGCCCGCTGCCTCGCCCGCCCGCTGCCTCGCCCGCTCGCCCTCCCTCCCTCCCTTCCTCCACACACACACACACATTCTTCGGTAAAGAGATTCACTCGATCGATGGTTTCAAGGTTGGGGTAGAGAAATCCCGGTTTGTTTCAAGAAACCGGGGTGGTTTATGAGCCTATAGATTTTAGACTTTGCATCTTGTTTTGCTTCCTCGGTTCCCATGAAGCCCGAAACTCTTTTTTTTTCCCCTCTGGTTTCTGCCCAACTGTCAACTCGTGGTAAAACAAACAAACAAACAAACAAACAGAAAGCCCTTGCCTCTGGTTCCTGAGGAAAGAAAAAGTTGAGGGAGAAGTGGAGAACATTCCCTTCTTCGTTGAAAGCTGAAAGCAAACGCGCTGCAAAATTCTCTCTCTCTCTCTCTCTCTCTCTCTCTCCCTCCCTCCCTCCCTTCCTCCACACACACACATTCTTCGGTAAAGAGATTCACTCGATCCATTGTTTCAAGGTTGGGGTAGAGAAATCCCGGTTTATTTCAAGAAACCAGGGTGGTTTATGAGCCTATAGATTTTAGACTTTGCATCTTGTTTTGCTTCCTCGGTTCTCACGAAGCCCGAAACTCTTTTTTTCCCCCCTCTGGTTTCTGCCCAACTGTCAACTCGTGGTAAAACAAACAAACAAACAGAAAGCCCTTGCCTCTGGTTCCTGAGGAAAGAAAAAGTTGAGGGAGAAGTGGAGAACATTCCCTTCTTCGTTGAAGGCTGAAAGCAAACGCGCTGCAAAATTCTCTCTCTCTCTCTCTCTCTCCCTCCCTCCCTCCCTTCCTCCACACACACACACATTCTTTGGTAAAGAGATTCACTCGATCCATGGTTTCAAGGTTGGGGTAGAGAAATCCCGGTTTGTTTCAAGAAACCAGGGTGGTTTATGAGCCTATAGATTTTAGACTTTGCATCTTGTTTTGCTTCCTCGGTTCCCACGAAGCTGAAAGCAAACGCGCTGCAAAATTCTCTCTCTCTCTCTCTCTCTCTCTCTCTCTCTCTCTCTCTCTCTCTCTCTCTCTCTCTCTCTCTCTCTCTCTCTCTCTCTCTCTCTCTCTCTCTCTCTCTCTCTCTCTCTCTCTCTCTCTCGTGTTATCTCGAACCAGATGGGATGGCAAACTCAAATGCAAATGGGGATCTTGCAGATCTTGCCCTGCCCCCACGGTTACCTTCTGTTCTTGATGAGCTCACGAGTGCTCAAGGACAAAATAGGGCTGGGCAGAGCCGGCAGTTAAAAATAGGATGCAGATAAAAGGAAAGGTAAGGAGGGGTTCAGGTTGAGAGGAGAGGCTGCGTAGCCTTAGTGTAACTCCTGTGTGGGCTGACTGGGTTGCCTCCGATGGGCTCTGACAGTGGAACAGAATGGAATAGAAAATATGGAATGGATTGGAACAGAACGTAGAACAGAACAGAACAGAATAGAATAGAATAGAATAGAATAGAATAGAATAGAATAGAATAGAAATATAGAAAGTGAATAGAATAGAATAGAAATATAGAAAGTGAATAGAATAGAATAGAAATATAGAAAGTGAATAGAATAGAATAGAATAGAATAGAATAGAATAGAATAGAAATATAGAAAGTGAATAGAATAGAATAGAATAGAGAATGGTAATAAGAATAGAATAGAATAGAATAGAATAGAATAGAATAGAATAGAATAGAATAGAATAGAATAGAATAGAATAGAAATATAGAAAGTGAATGGAATAGAATAGAATAGAATAGAAATATAGAAAGTGAATAGAATAGAATAGAATAGAGAATGGTAATAAGAATAGAATAGAATAGAATAGAATAGAATAGAATAGAAATATAGAAAGTGAATAGAATAGAATAGAATAGAATAGAATAGAATAGAATAGAAATATAGAAAGTGAATAGAATAGAATAGAAATATAGAAAGTGAATAGAATAGAATAGAATAGAATAGAATAGAATAGAAATATAGAAAGTGAATGGAATAGAATAGAATAGAAATATAGAAAGTGAATAGAATAGAATAGAATAGAATAGAATAGAATAGAATAGAATAGAATAGAATAGAATAGAATAATAGAATAGAGCTGGAAGGGACCTTGGAGGTCTTCTAGTCCAGCCCCTTGCTCAAGCAGGAGGACCTATACCAGTGGTGGTGAACCTATGGCATGCCTGCCAGAGGTGGCACTCAGAGCCCTCTCTGTTGGCACGTGCGCCACCACCGCTGCCAGCAGCAGGTCCTTGTCGGTTGGTGGACTGGAAGAAAAGGGAGGGGGAAGCATTTTACATGCGTGCATGCGTGCACGGGGCCACGAGCAGGCACATGCTGCAAAGGGGGCGGGGCTAGTGCCTGCGTGATACTCACTAGCCCAGCCCCGTTCTCACATGGTGCGGTGCCTTGTATCTGCACCCTGCGGTGCGGCGGTTGGCGTTTTTGTGCCTTGCGGTACGGTGGCCCATTTTTTGCTCCCCCTTTTTTTTCGTGCCAGAGGCGGCACTCAGAGGCGCCTCCCTGTCCCCTCCCCCGAGGGCACCAGAATGCCGATGCTGCCTTGGCACTTTGTGATAAACAAGTGGGTTTTGGCTTGCGGTTTGGGCACTCGGTCTCTAAAAGTTTCGCCACCACTGACCGATACCATCTCAGACAAGTGAATGTCCAGTCTCTTCTTAAAAACCTCCAGTGATGGAGCACTCTTGATTTCTGGTGGCAAGCTGTTCCACTGGGCAGCTGAGAGAAAGGGGCGGCAGAAGCTGCATCCCCCGAAAGAAGTCTTCGCCGAGAAAATGGGCGCTGAGACGCCTCATTCTCTCGCTCAGCAGAGACTTCTTTCGCGAGATCCAGCCTCTGCCGTGCTGCACCGAGAGAACAGCAAGCCGCCCCATTCTCTCAGTGGAGCACTCCACCGCCCCATTCTCTCGGCGGCTTTTCCACCCCGTTCTCTCATCTCAGCAGAGACGTCTTTCGGGGGATCCAGCCTCCAGCTGCTGCATTTCCCAGCCTCGGCTTATATTCGAGTCAATAACTTTTTCCAGTTTTTGGGGGTGAATTTGGGGGTCTCGGCTTATACTCGAGTCGGCTTATACTCAAGTATATACGGTAATTATTCTCAGGAATAGGCTGCCAGACAACATAATTAAAGTAGATAGCTTGAACTGTGCCCATGTGGCTCTGGTTGTTCATGCCTGACAACTACTGCCACACAATTTCGTCTATCATTTCTTCTACATACTTATTCCTGTAACTAGAGCCTAAGCAATTCTCTGTTTCCCAACGCTAAAATAAAGTCATATGATAGTATCTAGGAAGCGCACCTTTTTGCAGCAATCCCTGCCCTGTGGAACACCCTCTCTCTTGAGATCTGGCAGGCCCCCACCCTCCTTGGCCTCTGGAGGGCCTTGGTGAATTGGTTTTTCCCACAAGCATTAGGTTAGGGAGTGGCTGGAGCCCTGCAACTCTAAATGTCAATGAAGGGAAGAGAATCTGCTTTTGGGTACCATGAGGTTTTGTGGGATTTTTTGATGGGCTTTTTATGTTTTTACTCCTGTTCTGTTTTTCTTCATTTTTTTAAGCCAACCAGGATTATTATACATAAGATGGGAGGCCATATAAGTCCAATCAATCAGTGAATAGTTTTCAAGTCATTTCTGTGTATCTTCTCAAAACATGGTTGCTCTCTTCATGTGCACAATGAAAACCCACTAATCTTTTATGACACCATAGCTAGCCCTCTTAACATCTCCCCCCCTCCCAATATAAAACCTCCCTCTCCATTTTCCACAATAAAATTTCTGGAGAAGACAATAAAACTAAATATTATTGGTAAATTTCTTACTTCAAGCAAATATGAGCAAAATACAACCTATATTTTTGTCCTCTAATATTTTTTAAATTAAATGAAATTATGTATCAATTTAGAATTTATGGTAGGCAAGTTCTTACATGCACTGAGCAACTCATGGCTTTTCTGATTTAAATAAGACACATGGCTCAATTTAAAAGCCAATTAGTTAAGCTAGTACTATAAAATTCAAATCAGAATAACAGAGTTGGAAGGGACCTTGGAAGTCTTCTAGCCCAACCCCCTGCTCAGGCAGGAAGCCCTATATGCCATTTCAGACAAATGGTTCTCCAATCTCTTCTTAAAAATCTCCAGTGTTGGAGAATTCACAACTTCTGGAGGCAAGTTGTTCCACTGATTAATTGTTCTAACTGTCAGGAAGTTTCTCCTTAGTTCTAGGTTGCTTCTCTCCTTGATTAGTTTCCATCCATTGCTTCTTGTTCTGCCTTTGGGCACTGTGGAGAATAGCTTGTCCCTCCTCTTTGTGGCAGCCCCTGAGATATTGGAAGACTGCTATCATGTCCCCCTTGTCCTTCTCTTCATTAAACTAGACATACCGAATTCCAGCAGCCGTTCCTTATATGTTTTAGCCTCCAGTCCCCTAATCATTGTTGTTGCTCTTCTCTGTACTCTTTCTAGAGTCTCAACATCTGTTTTACATCGTGGTGACCAAAACTGGATGCAGTATTCCAAGTATGGACTTATCAAACCATTATAAAGTGGTATTAACACTTCACATGATCTTGATTCTGTCTCTCTGCTAATGCAGCCTAGGACTGTTAAGGACTGTTAAGCCAACAGTGTGTTGCAGTTGCCAAAAAAGCCAACAGTCCTAGGCATTAACAGAGGAATAGATTTTACTAATAATGAAGCGCTAGCATAAGTATACTTATTGGAATTTTCAGTTCAATTCAAAGAAATATTGACCAATGGATGGATAATGTATAAGTCATTGGGTTGAAGTATTCAACAGATCAGTTTAAAAAATGAGGGAAAATATAAACATACCAATGGCAGGTCCACCTTGTTTCTTCTCTTCTAAAATGGCCGCTAAGTCCTTGTGCTTTGATTTCTGTTGCCGACTCAGAAGTTGCTCTTGCTCTGAACTTTTTACTTTCAAAAACTGATTTGCTTTTTTAATTTTTTGACTGTATTGTCTTGCCATCATAAAAACACGATTCTTTGTTTTATCCACAGAATCCAGTTCACCATTAGTATTTATTGCATTTACTGTGCAGAGAATATTACTGGGTGATTCATAAAGGCTATCAGCAAAACCTCTGCCATTTGGAAGTGAAGATCTGTTGAGATCTATTAGTGAATTTGCTTTACATGATGTTGCCTGTTCAAACTTAATGTTGGCTTCACTTAACCTGGCTACCTTGTTTGGCAAAGTTTTTGAGAAAGCACTTTTTTCTGGTAGTGGGAGCATAGTCAATGAAAATTTTATATCTTTATTTGGTCTGCTAGATGCTTGATTATCAACCTCATCATTGCAAACAGGAAAAGCTGCAAGAACGTGATCTCGTGCCTTTTCTTCATTTTTCTTGATATAATTCTCCAGGTCGTTCCAGATTTCATCTACTTCCTCTGACAATTTATCTGCAACAGACTTGTGAGAGAGTGAATCAGAATTTGAAGAATTCTCCGCCAAACCTAAGCAGCCACGATCTAATGGAACATAATGATAGGGATTTTCATCTTCACTGAACTGGAGGCTTTCTTCAGAAACAAATTGTCTGAGCTGGTTACAGCATGCAAAATCTGTTTTCATACCCAGAAAACTTCTCTTTTTGGAACATTTAAGGTGATCATTTTTTAAATTTGACACTTCTTCTGGAAGGCCTATGGTATCATAGATATTCTCCTCACTAATCCTCAGCTCATAAGACCTGACAGATGAAGCCTCCGTCCTGGGAACTGTTTCATTTCTGCTAGAAATACAAGTCCTGTTTTGAGATGGTTGAGGTTTTTTGAAAGAACAATCTTGGTCATATGTCTCATAGAGTGAATCCTTAGCTGATCCTTGTGGGGCACGGTTGGACTCTTCCCTCTGAGCCAGCCCCATTAACTTCAAATCTTCAAAACTTATATTGTCATAGACATGATCTATGTCATCTATAGTCAATTCTTCTGAAGATTCCTGACATTCTTGCAGATTGTCCATGTCATTTCTAGAGCTTTTAATTTCATTCCAAGAGGCACTTTGATCATGGTAATTCTTTCTATATCTTGCTCCAGTTTTACTTTCACCAGCGCTGCTGGCCCGCCTCATAATTCTATGAGACTTGTGGTTGGAAATATCATTTTGATGAACTATTCCCACATGCCAGCTGCAAGGACGGTTTGATGGGATCCTTTCTTCACATGCAATGGAAGTTAAATTGGATGTGGAGTCTGATGGCATGAACATTTGGTAATCATCATCATCGTCGTCATCACCTATATTTTCTTGCAGAGGACGTCTACTTGGGAACAGTGCTTGCCGAATCTGATGGTCTGTCCAGATATTTCTCACTGCAGATGTTCTCCCCAAAATATTTGCCACAAATGAGCTGTTTTGGGGAGTAAATTGTTCAGATAACTGACTATCCCCACTGCAGGAAAATGAAAGCTTTGTGTTCATCTGGGAATGAGCTTCATCTGCACACTTTTGGGAGTTCTGTGAAGTTTTCAAATATAGAATATTATTAGTCTGTATTCTAATCACATCAATGCTAATCATGAACTTAGTTCTAAAATTTCTGATTCTTGTGTAGTCAAAATGACACTCCTCAATGCACAGGAAGAAGGCACTGGTAGCTCTGCTGAATTCTAAGATTTAAGAGGTATACTCGTGTTAATTCTTTTACGAAAACCAGGACTAAATAACATGCAAGGAACCAGGATACTGGAGAATTCTTGCTTGCATGGAAACCTGTATGTATGTCTGTACACATAAAATGGTATTTTTCTATAACCACCTTGTGCCTTTCCCAAAATTTGGAAAGTTGCTGTCATGTCCACAAAGTTGGAAGAGAATCACATAATGCTACTTCATCCTGGATCATATTTTGAGCTAAGCTTGTTTTAATAATCATTAAGTAGAATCTATTGATCAACATTTTTTTTCCTTCCCAGAGATAAGTCACAGGTAAGAGGATATTACATAATACAGACAATGGGATATGCAGACAGTATTAACTGATCCTTTATAACATTTTTGTTTTTATTGATTATTGTGTTGCAGCCTCTGATTCCCTCCCCCCCTTTTTACTTCATTTGCATCTCTCAACACATGAAAAAAAATCAGTTTTCCTTGATATTTTTAATAGAAATTATTGGAATTCAAATGGTTTCATGTCCATGTAAATTTCTTAATATCATTACAGACATGGCTTAGCCCTCTCGGATATTATTTCAACTTGCTATTCTACGGTACCTCTCTAATGTTCCCTGGTAAACTCCCATCCAAGTATTAAACAGTTAATCCAATCATATTTACTCTGGTTGTTTTAACTCCTGACTGAGGAATTCTGGGAGTTGAAGTCCACAAGTCATTAAAAGGGCCAAGTTTGAAGACCCCTGCTCTTAGCTCAACCAATTTTGATTAGGTGCAGCCATGGTGATTTCACAACTTTTTCAGTTACCTGAGTTGTTTCACATGTGTTGAGATTAAAACTTCTTCGTTTCTCAAAATTTTCAGTAACTTGACTATTCAATCTTTTGCGGCCTCCCTTTGGTTTTTGCTGTAAATGTTGAGCGCTCTGTGGAAATGGGTGAATATTAAACTATATGTCTAATTTCAGCCAAAGTAAAGCCTAGCAATTTTCTGAGTTCAATGAGTAGATGCTATATTTCAAATGATACCATGGAAGACTCTTTTTTGTATAATTCTTCTATCTACACTGAAAGATGTCTACGATGGTTTCATGGAGTAAATTCAAATAAGATTTCTCTGGATCTGTTGTCACTATGTTTAAAATGTTGGTAACACGAATACATGCAAATAGTGAAATTCATGAATGTTGATAAGATGAAGAGGGATCAACAAGGAGAAGAAATTACATCTTCAACTGTACTTTCTGCATCTCTTTTTTATATCTGATGCTTCTCAGTCTTTTTCCCTGATTCAGTCTTCCCATGTTTTTTTCTATTCTTTCAAGTGTTCACCCTCTCAGCACATTACCAAATTTCTTTCTGGCAGCTCAGTATAAATATTGAGGATTGGAAGGAAAATCTTTTGAAAGAATTCCACCCTCTTGCCAAGCTCCATGGACTAACCTTTGGCAGAGGACAGAATGCAACAGTGGTTGAAAACCTCAGAAATTTCTACTGCATTCTCCCCAATGGTTAGGATGCAGATCTGAAAATGTTAACCAACTCTATTACTTAATTTAGGTAGCTGAAAGCTAAAGCAAGGATACCCTATTATTTATTCAGCTTACTGTCGTTAATGGAGCCATTCTACATAGGATACTGAATATCAATAGATCAATGTGTTATCTCTCCATTTCATGAAATAAGGAGCTTACTTGTTCAGTCTCTTCTTCATCATCAGCATCGGTTTGATCTGTAACGTCTGTGAGAATGTTATCCTCCTGACCACTGCTATAGGCTGCTTCATTTGAATCTAGCCGTTGGCAATTCAATGAGTGATTCTTCCTGGGACTGAGAAACAATTCAGCTTGAGATAGCAGGGCTCCTTCAGTACTCAACCGCTAGGGGTAGGGAGGGGAAAAAATACAGATTTAAGTATTCCATATTCTGTACTAGGCAATACACCTTTTATACAGCCTAGCAGAGTATCCAGAACAGTCAACACTGCTTTTCATCCCCAAGTTACTTTGCTATTAAAAATCATGCTCTTTTTAAACCATTTTCTTGTCTTTATTTTGCAAATTATTTCAAAAGAATGGCTAAATCAGGGGTCCCCAACCCCTGGTCCGTGGATCAGTACCGGGCTGCAGCATGCCAGCAATTGGTCTGCACAAACAAGAAAAGCCCCATTCGTGGGATGCAGGCAGCACACAAAACCACAGCCCCCTCTGGTCTGCAGAAAAACCTCTCCACAGAACTGGTCCCTGGTGCCCAAAAGGTTGGGGACCTCTGGACTAAATGATTCTGCCTGCTGTGGTCCTGGGTCTTCACATCTGGCCCTCAACATATTGCTCAAAGACTGAGGTGGCCCTTGAAATTGTCCTGTTCTGCTTTAAAAATATGTCCTGCATATTGTGGTATGCTCTGCAGGGCATGCATATGTACGCTATTTTTATCATTTCTCATATATTCTCATACACAGCTTTTATTTAACAGCTGGAGTGATTCATTTAACAAGAAAGATCGTAAATGGGGCAAAATTCACTTAACAAATGTCTTGCTCGTAACAGAAATTTTAGACTCAATTGTGGTAGTAAGTTGAGGATCAACTGTAAATAGGTGATAAATATGCTTTCAACGCCATTGGTAATATTCAAGATCTGTTGTTTTTTTTTAAAGCACTCCTGTGAGTCCCTTGGACTGCAAGGCGATCAAACCAGTCAGTCCTAGAGGAGATCAACCCTGACTGCTCTTTAGAAGGTCAGATCCTGAAGTTGAAACTCAAATACTTTGGCCACCTAATGAGAAGGAAGGACTCACTGGAGAAGAGCCTAATGCTGGGAAAGATTGAAGGCAAGAGAAGAAAGGGACGACAGAGAATGAGGTGGCTGGATGGAGTCACTGAAGCAGCCTAAATGGACTCCAGAAGATGGTAGAGGAGAGGAAGGCCTGGAGGAACGTTGTCCATGGGGTCACAATGGGTCAGACACGACCGCAATTAACAACAAACAACAACAACAAACAGTTCCTTGACTAAACAATATATTTACCTTTTGCAAATCTGGGTCCATTTCTGAAATGAATGAAAAACAGATAAAAGTATTATATCATGACTTGCATATATACTAACTTTTAGTATATCATTTTATCTAGAGAGAATCAGAAGAAATTTAAGAATGTTTAAATGTATGTTTTGGTGTAGGTTGGGAAAGATATTTTAGAAAATATTTCCTCTCCATGGAAAAACTATTCAGTTCCTTAGTTAATTGGATAGAATTTATTCAGCATACAAAACTCCTTCGGAAACAGTTAATAAGTAGCACAGAAGTGACTTTAATACACAACCAAATTAAAAGGGTTAAGATAAAGGTAGATAAAAGATAAAAGGTAGATAAAAGATAAAAGCAAGCAGTGAGAAATCTTTGCTCTTTATAAGGCATGCACATGTCTATTTTTTTGTTTTCATTTGGAGGAGGAAATAATTTAATTCAGGGCTATGCAATGTGAAAACACCAACCTGAAATACTTTAAAGCAACTCCATTTTTAAATATAGCAGTATGATCCAGTTAAAACAACAGCAACAGAACTTTAATTACATCAGAGTGCAGTCTCATATGGCAGCCTGAAGCACCATACATGATGCTTTCCATCCACATGTCTAAATTTACCATAGATGTGTGTCTTTAGTTCAGTCACACTAGGAAGGATTGGTGAGTGGATGTATGGCATTAATAAGCACCATTTTTGCCATTTAATGCTTATTACCGGATGTGGATGCTATCACCATTAAACAATTGGAGTTAAATATAATTCAGGCATGTTGGGAACATACTCCCCAAGATCTTTATTTTACACACACGCACACAGACACACGCTAAGGCCAGAAGTGTTTTTTGCTTATTTGAGAAGCTACTATTCTTCACAATTTTGTATTATTTATGACACATCTTTACTAGGAAAGACTTGATGTTACTTCCTATATGAAATGCATTTTGTAAAATTAATTACATGAATAATTACAGTGAAATGTGCCATGCTTAAATATGCATTGTTACTAAAGTATATTTTGTATTTTAATATGTAACTTACCACTTGACTTTGTGATTTTATGAACTCTGGAAGAAGGCTCTGTGTGGAAAAACATGTATTTATTAATATTTTTATTTATTTAAATGTTGTAAAAATTATGTAATTGTGTATTGTTATCTTCTATCACTACCAAGCTGAGGTGCCTGGAAATGGAATTCTCTGTATCTTGATGTGGCTGCTGAAACCAAGCTACCTCAACAGATTATGAGAAATCTGTTGAGGTAGCTTGGAATATACAGTATAGAAAACACTATATATTTTAATGTCATTCAACTGCACAACAGAAACGTAGAAACTTATACTTTCAAAATGAGAGGCTTATTAGCTCAAGATTGTCAAGCAGTGTTAATGATAACCTTGTTTTACCCCTTGGTCTTTAAAGGAAATGTCATGGGATGGAGAACACCTGGCCTGCAGATATTCTTTCTTCCTAGAACGAGGGTGTCAAACTGCTGGCCCACGGGCCGGGCGCATCATGCGGAAGCTGCGCCCACCCCATTGCTGGCAATGGCAGAAACATCCCGATACGTTGCACGATGTCACATGACGTGAGTTTGACACGTCTGTCCTAGAACATCAAAGCCCTTATAATATCTCAGATGAAGCCCCTGCAAGTTGTTCCATCTCAGCTGCCCTCAAGAGGGAAGTTACTAAGTGACTGATGTAGCCAAAATCAAGTCTGCAAACATCTTGGGTTAATATCTATAGTGGGAACACCCCTTCAGGCACCTTTCCTTTATGGAGAGAGACTGGCCAAGCCAGGGGAAGGAGTCAAGCAGAGAAGTAGTCTGGAATCTTTACATAGGCACAAGAATGCAAGGCCCAGCCCTCTTTGGGTGCCATTGAACATATCTAGTCTGATCCAAGTGCAAACTGGCAGTCTGAGAAGATTCCTATGAAAAAGGCATGAGCAATAAAATAGCTAATTGAACTCTATGTATGAATCTAGTTGTTCTGGCCTGACATAGTTCTAAAAGAGAGGAAGGCACAAGGCAGCTGAAGCTAGACAAAGCAATTACTGCATGGACCCTGACAAAGGTGGATATGAGGCAGCTGAAGTTGTATGTGAAAAAGGTGGCTTGTTTTATTTATTATAGTCAAGGGTATGAGCAAGGAGCCATTTATTTTGGCCTGTCTCATTTATACTTTTTTCCATTAGGAAAAGCAACAATTTTTGGAGACTTGTAAATCCAACCAGAAACTATGGATTTTAACATCTTTTATAAAGATGAGTATATTATAAAGGTATCTGTTATATATTTTATATGTATGGACATAAAAAAATCACAATGTAGATTTAACAAAATGAAGTGTGGATTTGTGAGAGAAACAAGCTGCTCAAAGAAGTTATTTGCAGTGAAATCTCATGTGTGTCTATTCAGTAACAAATCCCACTAAGTATAATAGCAAGCTACTGCTAAAATGTGAAATTAAAGTTTTTTTTTCTATAATATCAGTATGTTTATAAGAATTCTTTAAAGTTCGTTCCTACTGTGGCTCACATTGCAACTTTCATATTTTTACTTCCAGTTTTAAATCTGTACTTCATTCATATGTAATTTGATAGTTTCATCTTCATTCTATTCTAATTGTAAATACAAGCACACCTAAAACCAATTTTATTACCTGATTTCCTTCTCATCCTTTGTGGAGTAATGCCCTCTTTTGAGCTACTTGAAGCTTTAATTTCTTCTGGGCTGTAATGGAACCCTGGGTGATCTATTTTAAAGAAAAGGTTTTCTGATTTTAAAGATAATGCTTTATGTATAAGGTTCAGCCACAATTACACTTCTGAACAATCTGCCACAATGAAGTACAATCAGGAAATAGGATTCATGCTGAGATTTATATAGATAAATGCAGTTAGAGATCACATCAGAATAGGATTGATTTGTCCCCTTCAAGAAAACCCTTCAATTTTCTTTCTTATAATAATAATTTTCCAGAGATGACCCAATCATTTAGACAAATTTCACAGATCTTGATAAAGTAGCATCCTGCAAGCATTTGCAGGACCGTCTGTTGCCAGGAACGACTGCCCATCGCCCTGTGCGCTCACACAGGGAGGCCCTCCTCAGGGTGCCGTCGGCCAGAAAATGTCAACTGGTGACCCCCAGGGGGAGGGCCTTCTCTGTGGGGGCACCTGCCCTTTGGAATCAACTCCCCTTGGAGCTCCAGATGGCCCCGGATCTCCGTTTCTTTCGTCGCAACCTTAAAACATGGCTTTTTCAATAGGCCGACCTGGACTGATGGAAGGGAGGTTTTCTTCATTTTGTTTTATTGTGTTTTTAATTGGACTATTTATGGGATAATTTGATTTAATACCTTTTAATGTTTGTATTTTGTGTTTTTATCATTGTTAGCCGCCCTGAGTCCTTTGGGAGATAGGGTGGCATACAAATCCCATAAATAAATAAAATAAATAAAAAAATTCACATGTAGCCTTACAGATAATTGGCAGGTTATAGTAAAAATGGAATGAACATAAAAACAACAGTATCAAAATATTTTTGATCATCTAACATGTTACTGGATACAAACAAAACACACCAAGGCACAACTCTTTCTCTACACACACACCACATGAACTCCCAATGTTATACAACAAAATGGAAAACAGAACATGGACACATCAATATAAGCATACAAAAATATTATTTAAAAGGGTCTTCAGTAAATTTAATCCCACTCAAATATACCAGGAAAAATAAACACATTTTGGGGGAAAGTGTAGCTGTAATCTGCCCTTATTTCTCAGTGAACACAATGTCTCTGAACTATACTCCCAGCAAAGAAATTCCTGCATGATAAAAACTCTCCATACATATAGACACACAGATAGCACACAGACAAACACACCCGTCCACCAAGAACCTTTTATTGTATATAAGAGGAAGCTAAAAAGAAAATATCCTAATAGGCTTTGGAAATGTTTTTTCTAACAATAATAACATTTTTATGTTTATACTGGGGTGTCTTTGGTGCTCTCTGAGCTTGCTTGTTTATTGCAGATGTTTCATTACCTAAACTAGGTAACATCATCAGTGCTAGTAAGGAGTGTTACTAGCACTGATGATGTTACCCCGTTTGGGTAATGAAACATCTGCAAGAAAACAAGCAAGCTCAGAGGTCACAAAGGACCCCTCATTTTGACCTTGAGCTACAATATTCACCTTTATTGGTATGCTTATACTACGGATTAAGACTAAGGATGCTTGTGGGAGTTTTATTATGCTGCATGGGCAACAAAACAACTTGATCTGCAGTCCTACATTACAAACAGGACACCTATGAAAGTCACACTGTCTGGAAACTGAGCCACTTATCCACTGTGAGTTTGCATAATAGCAACATTTTAAGGAAGACATACAAGAGTCTCACATAGTTACTCAACTGACCTTACCCAGTCCTGAGAAACCTGGGGTGGTAGCTAGTATCAACTCTATCGACATCTCTCAATATTTCCCATCTTTAGAAATAGCAATACAGTTTAATTATTTAAACAAGATATACTTACAAATTGCATCCATTTCAAGAATTGCTTGCTTGGCCTGAAAAAGAAATATTAGATATTAATTATTTGATTTATACCATACCTTTCTTCTCTGGCAACCTTTCAAGGCTGTCAACAAAATTTGAAATTGTGATGGAAATATTGAATTATTATCAGGATTGGAAAGGGATTATGAAGATCCAATTTAAATCCACTTAGTATAACACTTAAAGTAATGCAAGATCTTTTAGACCAGAGCTCCCCAATCTTTTTGGGTTGGTGGAGGGAAAGGGAGGAGCAGGGAAAGGAACATGCGTGCATGCACAAAATGGGCGTCTGCACATAGCAGTACTAGCACCCACGTTCATGCGCAAGTGGGCCACGTGTGCAAGTGGGCCATGTGCGTTTACGGCGATGCTGGTGGTGATCCTGGTGCCCATGTTCATGCGCAAACAGGCTGCTACTGCCCGTGTGATGCTGGCAGCAGTGCTAGCACCCCGACATGTGGAAAAGGGGCCACTAGCACCCGTGTGGCAGCACTAGCATTCCTGTGGCCTGGTCAGGTTGGGGATCCCTGTTTTAGACTAATTAGATACCATTGCATTTTGGTCTAGGAGGAAAAGCAGAATATAATCATCAGATAAATTTCTGACTCTCTGATAAAGCATAGCTTAAACTTGACAAATATATATGCGCCAACAGTGTTCAACAAGCTAATATGTAGTTTAGAGTGATACTCATTAAGACACAAATGATGTGATGCAATACCTTCCTGCCCCTTCCCCCACCCCAAACACTTCATTCATGACTATTTTCCTACCAATCAGTCTAATTTCTGATTTTATAGTAAAAATATAAAGAATGACCTAGAAAGACATTGCTGTCAAGGATCAGCAGATTAAAAAATATTTCTCTCTTACCCAATGGTTTTCCTGCAACTGCTTCTTTATGCTTGAATGTATATAAACATTCTTAACTAGGATCAGTACTGGAACTCTCATATTTGCCTTACCATGCTATCTGAACATTTTTTCTCCATTAATATTATTCTTAATCCTACAACAGGATTTACTATAGTTGATTGATAACTATACACAATAACTGGATTCATATAACACACTAAACCCAAACAAAGGAACCTGCATTTTGCTTTATCCTCCCTCTCTCTGTGAATTAAAAAATATACACTTTGATGGGGAAAAATGCATCCTACATTGTTTTTACATGGCAAGATTGAGTACAAATAAACCTGCAAGATTAAAGCCGTACTTTAGCCATTGTCCACTAGGGGTAGCAAGTGTATAACCTCAGATGTAAAGACCAACCTATCACAAGAGCAGCTTCATAAAGGTCATCTCACTCAAAAATTATACCCTAATATTTGGTTTATGAAAATGATGACATGTATCGCAACTAACAACAACAAAAGCAGGTATGGGGAACCTGTGGTCCTCCAGATACTGTAAAATTCAAAATCATCTCACAACCAACAAACTTGTGAATAGTCAGAAATGTTTAGAAGTAACTGAGCAATTCATTTATTTCTATTTATTAAATTTATATTTAATTTTAAATTCGACATACTAATAAGTAAAATACATTTTGAAAATATACAGTTTCTCACATCATAGTTGCTTTCCACATACACCATTGCTGCCATTTAGCCAAGTCTTACAGTGGTATAGCATACACACAATTATAGCTCATTATGAATTTCCCTTTTCTAATATATAAATGTTTTGACATCATTATTAATTTCATATTTATTGTTTTAGTGCTTCCCTCATTTGTGCCTAGGAAATACCATTTGTCAGAGAACAAATGTGACAGGGTCTGTGTCAATATTTTAGATTTTAAATTTTAAATTTTAGAACGTGTTTTATTGTTTAGGGCTACTTGGTTTAATTTATTTTAATTTTGTATATTATGTGTTGTATATAGCGTTTTAATTGCCCTGTACACTGCCCCGAGTCCTTCGGGAGAGGGGTGGTATATAAATCCAAATAATAAATAAATAAATAAATAAATAAATAAATAAATAAATAAATAAATAAAAAAATAAATATATTTGAGGTGCACAACTAAACATTCTGCATTGATTCAGTTCTGACTTCCTGTAAAATTCAGATACACTGCCTGTACTAACCAGCACCTATCTAATGCCATCATTCCTTCTGAAAAGAAGAAGTTGAGGATTAGAATAACATTTGGAATGCGTAAGATAGATTGTGATGGGCTGCATCAAATCTGTGTGAAAAACATCAGCAAAAAGCAGATGCCCCTTTTTAAGCAAGTAGAAGGGCTTCTGATATGGAAAAGCTGTAATGATATCTAAGGTTGTTTAATCAATATGTGGATCAATTCAACAAATGAAAAAATGATTTGCAAAAAAAGGAATCAGATCCCAGCTCAATTTATCAACTTATCCTTTTCTTCCATCCTTAAAAAAGGATTAATTGAAAAATGTAATAATGAAGACAAGGTTACTCCAAAACGTGCTTATTTTACAGACAAACCTATATATATTAGTAACTGATAAGAAATAGAAACACATCCCTTTTTCTCCTAGATTTTGGACAACTCAAGTCATTTCTGATTTTGCTGTATGCAATGTAGAATTTTCATTTCCTGGAGTAGATCCTTCCACTTGGCATAATAAAAACTTATTTTTCTTGTTCGTTACTAGGGAACATTTTTCTATTACAGAAAAGCAAGATAAAAATACTAAAAAATAAATTATTTAACATGGAACAGCTTCCAAGGATTGCTTGATGTACATATTGCCAAAATAAAGACTCTAGTGAGACTAAGTATTACAGGCCTAGACACAGAACTGTTGAATGAAAATGCTGCTATATTTCTATGTCTCAGTATTGCTTGGTTGAAATAGCAGCTGTCATGGTTCCGACAGATGAAACCCTTCAAAAGAACTTTGAGGCATTGTTTACCTTAAAGAATCTTTTATTCGGGAAACAAAGTATCGTATCGGCACCACATAATTGAACCCAAAAAATAATTTCCCCTCCTCTGGATACAAAGTAACAAAGTACAATTCCCACCTCCAATAAATAGTCATAAATCACATTCCCCAATTAGCTTGAAGCGTGGGCTTTCTCCCCAGCTCTCCAGCCCACCAAAATGCTATCAGCTCTGGGCCCAATGTCCTTGGGTTCCCACAGCCGAGTTATTATTGTTATGACTAGCTGGACTCTCATCCCTATCCCCCCTCCCAACATCAATTCTAAAAGCATAGAGAAAATGGCTGCATTTTCCTCTGTTGTCAAAGCAAGAACATCCGATGTTAGCAGCGTTGACAGCAGCAGTGAAATAAATAGAAGTCAAGGTCAAATGAAAGATAGGGGAATAGAATACAAATTGGTGTGTGTGTGTGGGGGGGGGGAAAGTAGATCTTCCTCTTCTGAAGACAGAAAGCTTCCCGTGAAAGCTTTGGATACTTTTGGAGGAAAAAATATTTCTATTGGTTTGATACACAGTAACTGTAGAATACTGTTCAAACTGCATTCACTTTGAGGTACGTACAGCGAGTGAAAAACAATGTGTATTTCTTCCAGAATTGCAAGAATAGATTGGAAATGAAAAGGATGGTCCTTGGAAAACCACTACTGGCATGCAGAACAGTAGAGAAGTATAGGCACCTCTGAATATGACAGGGAAAGACTCTCAACTGAAACAGCAAACAGACCATATATGTTACTACAAAATATTGAGGTAGATGAATTAATACCTGCTTCATTTTTATTCTTTCCATCTCAACACAGCATTGGAAAGAAATTAATTATGTTAAGATGGGAGACTGGTCCCATCTATTTGTCAGCAGAGAATGGGATCAAATCTGGGGTGGCAGATGAAGCCAGAGAGTTTGAAAATGGCTCAGATTAGACTGTCAAGAAAAAAAATGCAGAAAAGTTTCCCCAATGCACTGGGAGGAAGGGGAGAGAGACTTGGGCAGCTGCTCAAAAAAGTAGCCAAGAGCTTTTTTCTAAGTTATCCCCCTTTCTCAGTCACATGACACAAAGCAAAATACAGGAAGCCCATCTTGTTCTTTCCAGTGTATTCAAATACGCACCAATGTAACACAGATCCACTATTCCTCCTTCACTATTTTAGATGCCTGCTATGATAACCAGACAGGGACACGGTGGCTCAGTGGGTTAGGATGCTGAGCTTGTCGATCAGAAGGTTGGCAGTTTGGCGGGTCAAATCCCGGGTGCCGCGTAGCAGAGTGAGCACCTGTTACTCGTCCCAGCTTCTGCCAACCTAGCAGTTTGAAAGCACGTAAAAACGCAAGTAGAAAAATAGGGACCACTACGGTGGGAAGGTAACAGTGTTCCGTGCGCCTTTGGCGTCTAGTCATGCTGGCCACATGACCACGGAGACATCCTCGGACAAGCGCTGGCTCTTTGGCTTTGAAACGGAGATGAGCACCGGCCCCTAGAGTCAGAAACGACTAGCACGCACGAACCTTTACCTTTTTATGATAACCAGAGGTAAAGAGGTTGGAAAGAATTCCACAAACCATGCTCTCCCTGTTCTGTTCTCTGTAAATATTTTAATAACATTTTTTTGCTCATCATAAATTAGGCAGAAAAAAAATATCCACTAAAATAATGAAAAAATATTTTGAAAGGCAAAACGTTTCTGAAGTGACCTGATCCAAAGGAATGTTAAATTTATGCTACGAAATCCCATACTACATGTAATGACATGGCTGCACAGATGTTTCTTCAAGAGAAAAGTAAAATGTTTTTTCTCTTTAAAAAAATGATATAAAAAAAGGATTTACCTTGGCTGGAATTTTAGCAGGATGGTTTTCTAAAATTAATCTTTTCAAATGAAGAATCCAAAGGCGCTTGTCTTGCTGTGATTTTGCCTATTTCAAAAGGATAAGACAGTTAAAAAAAATTACAGCTCTTAAAATACCAGAAAGAAAAAAATGAGTGACAATTATCAGAATGTAGAGAAAATCTGACTTCAGGTAGAGAAGCTGGCTCTTTTCCAAAAAATGATAAGAATTCTCTTGTTTATCAAAACTGAAGCACAGTGTACAAACTGCAATGTTACACACAGATCTCTACCTATCACAGACAATTTTAGGCACAATGCTAGCATGAAATACGTCCATATTTTTCTACCTTTGATGAAAATGGATTCAACTAGGTGGCAGCCTGTAACCAATCAGTGCCGATGTCAGAAAGTTGTACAGGATTGGCTCTAATTAGTAAATTGCATGAGAGATTGCCAAACAATCTCTGGATTGCAAAGTAGATGCGGAAATTTAAGATATGGACTGAAAGAAGGCAATGACAAATAACAATAATCTTTCCATATTATTGTAGACTATAGAAACTTTATTTTTACCTTGTTGTTTATCATAAAACCTGAGCTTAATATAGGTAACCCTCGATTTATGACCACAATTGAGCCCAAAATCTATGTTACTAAGCATTTGTTGAATGTTGCCCCATTTTATGAATTTTATTGCCACATTTGTTAAGTGAATCACTTCAGTGTTAAGTTAGTTAACATAGTTGTTAAGTGAATCTGGCTTCTCCATTGACTTTGCTTGTCAGAAGGTTCCAAAAGGTGATCACATGACCCCGGGACACTGCATCCGTCATAAAAATGAATCAGTTTTCAAGCATCCAAAATATAAACCAGGCGACCATGGGGATGCTGCAATAATCGTGTGAAAAATGGCAATATGTCACTTTTTTCAGTACCGTTGTAAATTCAAATGGTCACTAAATGAACTGCTGTAAGTTGAGGACTGCCTGCACATTAAAATAGCATCACTGTGCTATAGGTTCTCTCCAAAAGAAAGGGAAAAGAAAAAAAGATCTAGATAATAAGGAATAGGAACTATCTGCAGGTATAAGGATAAAACTAAGTCTATGAATTTAATCATAGCGCTGTTTCGTGGGACGTGTAATTCTGAGAGATTCAGATTTAATGTTATATTTAATTATTTATTAATATGTTCAGTCTACGCCGGTGATCTTAAATACCTGAACGGTGTGCTGCAGCTTGGGATTTTTATAATGGAAGACGCTGAAGCTAAGAGGTTCTTTTGGTATGACTTCTACCAGCATAAGATTGCCGCACTATAACAAAAACAAAAATCATCAATTCCAATAGATACAGAAGGAAAATCTCACGGACTCTTTAAAAAAAATGTTAATTATATTTTGGGATGTTTAGAAATGTACCAAGTTGGCTGAGTGGGAAAAAAAAGAAGTGAGGGAAAGGTAAGAAACAAACCATTAAAAGCAAAGAAAGCTGATAAGCAGACCAACTGTGGAAG